>NC_090246.1:68359107-68441607 GCF_037325665.1 Littorina saxatilis | reverse complement strand
TGTGTGTGTGTGTGTGTGTGCGTGCGTGCGTGCGTGTGTGTGTGTGTGTGCGTGCGTGCGTGCGTGTGTGTGTGTGTGTGCGTGCATGCCCGCGTGCGTGTGTGTGTGTGTGTGTGTGCGTGCGTGCGTGCGTGTGTGTGTGTGCGTGCGTGCGTGCGTGTGTGTGTGTGTGTCAGTGTGTGTGTGCGTGTGCGTGCGTGCGTGTATGTGTGTGTGTGTGTGTGTATGTGTGTGTGTGTGTGCGTGTGTGTGTGTGTCTGAGTGAGTGTGTGTGTGTGTGTGTTTGTCTGTGTCTGTGTGCGTGTCAGTCTGTGTGTGTGTCTGTGTGTGTGGGTGTGTGTGTGTCTTATACATACATTGTGAACAAAACATTTTGCCTTGCTTTGCCTTGCCTTGTCCTACATTTGCAAGTAATCAGAATTCCATGTGTGTGGAATATACAGGTCATATGGAACAATGTCACACACGCTCCAAATTTCACGTCGGATTAGTATGACACCTGCTGAACTCTACGGCAAATATGTCTTAATTAGTGCGTGACTAAAATGACAGCCGTCTTACTTTGTACAACAACAGAACAATCAATTAACCATAAGGAAGACCGTATTACGGCTACCAACACAGACGAGCGTGCCCGGGAATCTTTGGTCCAGATGGGACTCAAACACCATGGATTTAAATTATGTCCACGTTTTTGGGCTACGTGGAACCTTTTTCTGTTCTCTTCCTTGTTTTGATTTATACCTAATTTTCTCTTCTTCATCTTCTTCTTCTCCTCCTTTTCCTCTCTCTCCACCCCCCCCCCCCCTCCCCTTCTCTCTCTCCCTCTCGCTCTCCACATCTCATTTGCCCACAATCGCCTAGCTCTCTGTGTCACTCACACTCTCTCTTTTCCGCCATCCCACTCTCTTTCCGTCTTTCTCTCTCTCTCTCTCTCTCTCTCTCTCTCTCTCTCTCTCTCTCTCTCTCTCTCTCTCTCTCTCTCTCTCTTCTTGTTTCTTCTCATGTATCCATCCCCCCTTTCCCTCTATTTCGAACTCACTTTTAATTCATGACGGCGGTAGTTCTGCCTTGCACTCATCAACACTTCACCGTCACACAACTTACACACTCGAGGCCAGCCATTAAATGCTTGGAGTTTGCTCGATGCCCCAAGACCAACACTTCCTGATCGTCGGGGAGAAAGTCCCGCCCAAAGAACAAACCGCACACACTTACATCGTTTGCTCTCGCGTCCTTGTCTGCATTCGGCCCGGGTCCTTCATGCAGACGTTTTGGGGTTGATTGGGTCAAAATGTGCTTGTGTGTGAGTGTATGTGTGTGTGGGTGGGATTGCGGAGTCTGGTGTGTGATTTTTGAGGAGGTGATGTTTACCGCATGGCAAGTCAGGAAAGGGAGAAGCTGATGGAGAAACAGAAAGACCAAAGCAAACAATACCGATATATATGATCGCTGTCGTTTTCAAGCCTACTACGCACCCACACATAGATTTTTTTTTTTTTTTTTTTTTTGCCAAGCACATCATTGTGGGGCTTTTAATGAATAACATGCATCCGTCCACTCACAATATATTTTCTTTCATCCTTCAACATTTACCACTCAAAAAGTCTAAAGTATTAACATTCATGAAACAAATGAAAGGCATCTACGGATGTGTAGATACATAATTGACCACACTCATTTGGAATACATTCTGACAATTCATTATAAAGACATCTTTCTGTACTGATAAAGCGACAGAGAAAGAGAGAAAGAGAGAGAGAGAGAGAGAGAGAGAGAGAGAGAGAGAGAGAGAGAGAGAGAGAGAGAGAGAGAGAGAGAGAGAGAGAGAGAGAAAGAGAGAGAGAGAGAGAGAGAACATTGAACATTGAACATTGAACTTTATTACAGGAAAGATAGCATTAGGTCCGTAGGACCTTTCTTACAGCTAGTCCTGATCTAAGCAAAATAGTTATAATCGAAATGGGAATACATAGGAACAAACTTTTTATGATGAAACGCAGACACACGCAATAATAGTAATATAAGAATAAGATCATTTTTTATCGACATGTGATATACAGATATACAACCATACATTATCAGAACACACACACACACACATATATATACACGCACACGCACACGCACACACAAAGGCACACATACATTTCAGCAACCAGGCACATTACATTAAAGTGATGTTTGAATGTATTTTTGCAGATGTGTTTTGAATGTTTTAAGGTTACTGGTCGATTTTAAGCATGTAGGTAGGGAGTTCCAGACATAAGCTCCCGAGTATGAAAGACTAGTTTTAAATATGTCAATGCGTGGCTTCGGGCAGGCCAGATTATGCTTGAAAGTGGAATACCGAGAAGGTGTTGATTGAAACAAGTGAGTTAGATATTCGGGTGCTTGGTCATGTAGGATCTTGTGCATGAAAACTGATTTATTAAATAAAAGCTGTTGTTTAAGTTGAGGTATATTGAGGGCTGTCAGTTTTGCGTCAGTAGTTAGTGATGGGTCAGGCAGAATGAGTTTAGCTGACCTACGATGACGAGAATTTATAGTTTTGAATAATGCATCACTACAGCCATCCCAGATGACAGAGGCATAATCAATGTGAGGTTTGATGTGGGCGTTGTAGAACATTTTTCGGGCGTCTAAAGTTATGACTGACTGAAGTTTTGAAAGTAGGAATAAATTTCTTGAAACGCGTTTACACAGATGTTCAATGTGGGAATGCCACCTAAGCTTATCATCGATAATCACGCCTAGCAGTTTGTGTTCGCTAACCTTTTCTATTGAGTTTCCGTTGATGGTGAGATCTAGTGAGAGGGGGGACAACTGATGCTTCTGGCGCGTTGTAATTACCATTGATTTAGATTTCAGAGGGTTTAGGACCATGTTGTTTTCAGAGCACCATTGTGAGATGTCTCTAAGGGTGTGCTGAAGAGATTGTTGAATATTTTCAAGACGTCTATTTTGTGTCCGTAGTGTTGTGTCATCAGCGAGCATGTGGCATTCTACTGAGTTGTCAGAGAAGTGAAGTGGAAGGTCATTAACGTAAATACAGAAAAGAATAGGACCTAAGACAGAGCCCTGGGGTACTCCATATAACACGGACTCCTCTCTTGAGTACGCACCATGTACATAGACTTGTTGCGATCGGTTTTCAAGGAAAGACTGAAAGAAAGACAGAGAGTCAGATCCATTGAGATATAGTGATAATTTGTTGAGGAGAATTTTATGATCAACGAGGTCAAAGGCCTTAGAAAAATCTAAGTATACGACCCCAGAGAGCTGGGAGGAATTTATGGCTGACAGACATTTGTCTGTCAAAAGCGAGAGCGCAGTAGAACATGAGTGGTTACTGCGGAAACCAGACTGCAAGGGGTGGAAAAGGGCCAAACGGTCCATGTATTTTGTGAGATTAATGTGAATATGTCTTTCAAGAAGCTTTGATAGTACTGAGAGTAAAGAAATAGGGCGGTAGTTGCTAATATCAGAAGTGTTTTTGGATTTGGGGAGAGGAATAACTTTAGCTTTCTTTAGTGCTTGCGGAAAGGTGTTGCGCTGTATGCAGAGATTAAAGATATATGTGAGAGAGTCAACTGTGTAAGGAAGGGAGAGTTTTAATAAGTGGTTGCTGATTTCATCAGGTCCTGAAGATTTTTTGTTCTGAAGTTGTGAAATCAGTCTTCCTAATTCGTGCACTGCAATGGGTGGGATTTGAAAGGGTGCTTTATTCGCCGTCTTTTGTTTGCAGTAGAGGGATAGATTGTCAGAGTTGTTGGGAGAGGCATTGTCAGGGTTGCTAAGAGAGGTAGCTACAGACGAAAAGTGAGAGTTAAAGATGTCTGGCGTTAAGTGACGGGGGATCTGGGTGGAGTTAGAGGTGGAACCTCTGATGAGTGAATTTAGAGCACGCCAGATCTGCGAGATATCCCGGTTATTCTCAACGAGTTTATTAAAGTAAGCTTTCTTTGAGTCACGAACCATGTTTTTTAACCTATTTCTAGCGAGAGAGAGAGAGAGTGAAAAGGGGGGGGGGGGGGGGTCAGGGGGGTGGAGGTAACATTTAGATTCGGATTTCACTCTACCTGTCTTCTAAACTTCTGTTGCATATCATTCAGCATATTACAAACACACTTCTTAACTGGTTATTTCATCGCCAGCGTGCATGTATGCTCTCTCCCATAATACCTCTTTTTTTTCTTTTGCAAAATGTCCTTTTATACTGAACCTTTCATATAGTCCCCTCATATTGTGCTGGCCAGAAAGGGGGGGGGGGGGGCTTCTGACGATAATTTGCCTCTTCGCTTGATGTAGTAATTAATAAATGGCCCTGCTTCGTCCTTTAGACTTGGCCTATTATGGCTAAGAGGGCCCAACACAAGGAAGGATAGACCTTTCAGACCAAGGTATTGATCGATATCAAAGATATATCTTTCGTGTAACAAATCATTGTCATCACCACAGGCTTGTGCATGGACTAATAAAGAGCGTCCTTCACATCAAACATATAACATCAAACATCAAACATCAAACAGATACCAACAATCTACAGCCTGGCAGCCTTCTTCGCATAGCGGTAATCAGGGCCGAGCTGCACGAGAAAGTGACCAACCGGTCAGGAGCCAGCCGCGGTGTTGGATTGGTTGAAATTGAGATTTGTTGTGATTTCAACCAATCAGACACTGCGGTTTGTTCTCTCCCGTTTGGGTGGCACCCACTTTCGGTTCGTGCCCCTCAGCCCTGTTGCTGAATTAAGTTCCTTGATGCTATACCTATGCAAATTCGGGAATTTAATTCAGCAAAAGCGTTTCCAGTTTGCCCAGAAAGCAGCACAAGTGTAGATGTTTGGCATACGTCCACAGGCAAATGAAAGGATGCTCTAATCCCCTTTAAAAGATTGGCCAGATTGTTGAAGTAAATACAATGGCTTGCTCCAGAAGAATAGCTCCTTTCATTTACAATGGCCATCCCATCTGTATCTATAGCAGAAAAACAGCGTACAATGGCCATCCCATCTATATCTATAGCAGAAAACCAGCGTACAATGGCCATCCCATCTGTATCTATAGCAGAAAACCAGCGTACAATGGCCATCCCATCTGTATCTATAGCAGAAAACCAGCGTACAATGGCCATCCCATCTGTATCTATAGCAGAAAACCAGCGTACAAAGCCTTCATCCATCCCCATCACCACTACGCACTAATAATAATCCCCTCTGAACGCCGTACTTTCTTGGATGTTCTGTTCATTATCTAAGTAAATGTACCTCAATGTTAAGGCTCCCTCTCTTTTAAGGCTTGATTTTCTCATATGTGTGTTGTCTTAAATCGGGTGTTGTGCCGTAGCACTTACCTGATGGGCCACGGTCATCGATCGATGGACGGTACACGGCTACATCCGCTCTACGCTGGCTGTGCTCGCCACTCTGCATTATGATTATCATTATGATGCCGTCGACGGGGAAAGTTCGCTGTTCAGTTCTTCATAATCAACGCTGGGAACATTTTGCTAAAGCACAGGAGGAGCACTGCAGAGGTCTCAAATCAAGACTGAGGAAATTAGTCACAGGCTGAAATTGGCCTGACCATGTATTGCTTGTTCGGTCAAAGTAATGTGCACAACCTCCATATCCTTACAAACAACATTTCAGTGAGCAGTCTCGCATCTGCTTCGTATTACGCTTTTCTTGTAAGACCAATTCTTTGTTTAAAGAATGTTGTGTCTCTTTCTTCTTTTTTTCACTTATTTTTGTCTTGCTCTCATTTTTTTTGCGAATTTCCTATTTAGTTATCTGGTTCCCACGGCGATGTCACATGAGTTCTGTTCAAGATGATGCCGACAACAAGTGAATGAATTAGTTTTGACCTTGCTATGGGAGGGTCAGGACTCCGACCAGCTCTGGTCACCACGCCCTGACTGTCTGTCGCTGGAGGCTTCAGTTCACCTGACGGTCAAGCACATGTCATGGTGTCGCCGGTCAAGAAGCAGGGCAACGTCTGGCCAGTTGGTCAGGCTTCACACATTTTTTTAAGAGCGCAATGGTAAAAACGGTACATGGGCATCCAGGGTAGAGGTAAGGTACCTCTTACACGGAATTGCTAGGTTTATATTTCTTCACAATTTGAATTGTTTCAGATCATTTCCACCTAAGGCTGACGCGTCTGTCCTAGTATGAATTCTGTGGACGAACTGGTTTCGTCACTTTCATCGTGAGAGTGTTGGGTGGAAGGGGGTGTGCATGCCATGTTGGAAAGGCTCTAGGAAGGGAGGGTAGGGTATAACACAAGAAAGCTAACGGTAGAAGGCACATGTAGTATTATAGTATGCATTATCAACGACATTATTGCAGACTAAGAGACCCCTTCTAAGCCCCACATTTAATTTTCGTTTTGATGATATTCATGTCAATCTTTAGAACACTGACCCTGCAATGTTAACACCATCCTAATGCACATAGACACTAAATACATAAACGCCATTCAATCAGTGTAGTTGACAGGCATTATTCTATGAGTCGCTCAGACGTGCTAGTAGATCTTTAGGGAATTTCCTCTTTTTTTCCGAGCTGCCAGCACTTACATTCACATTCTGACAATCAAGTGTTTACCTTCTGCCAGGGACAAGAAATGATCGCCGATTTGGTTTTTCAATAATGAATCCATTTTGCCAGCGGGGAGGAAATTATTCAGCGACACCGAGAGTGTGCGGATGCGTGCTTGTCCCAGCGTGTCCCGGTGAGATGCGATCTAGAGCCTCTCCCGTGAGATGCAATGGGGACAATTTGCGTGTCATATGTGACATTTGTACAATGCTCACGACAGGAGTGGAAAAAGAAAGCTTTGCACGACTGGTGTTTTGCCAGAAATGAGGGAGATCTATAAAAGCGTCCTTATTTTTTGCTGGACGTTCCTGCCATGAAGCGTGAAAATGAAATAAGTGGTCCTCTCGCCGGTACTACACTTATTTCATTTCGATTTAATGGTTTGTTTTTTTCGTGTTTTTTGTTTGTTTGTCCTTTTTCTCTTTTTTAACATTCAGTCATCAGAAAACTAACACACAACCTTTATTCGGTCCCTTCAATCCTTTAGTTCTTCTTTTCTTTCTTTCTTCCGTTCTCTCTGTTTTTCTCTCTTTCTTTCTTTCTTTCTATTTTCTCTTTGTCAGAATGTTACCTTGCCTGTCCTTCTTGCTTTTGTCGTAACACATCGGGCTTAGTGAGTTTATGTGCTGATCGGGAGTACCCTCCCCAATGGGAAGTGTGAAGATTAAATATCCTGCGACTTCTACCTGCAGCAAACAAATGTCTCATTGCCAAAACTGTTTTCCGAAACATCTTCATAATTATACTTTCAATCATCAAAGTATAAAGATGTTTTTTTTTTAATTTAGCAACAAATAACTCAAAACGGTGCCAAAATCCCCGCCGCTTTGCTGTCACAAAGTTCTGTACACACCAACATTGTTCCCAATTTCAAAAACCTCTTCCGTCTCAACGCGGTTGCCTTGGTTACAAGACTGATTGTGCACTGGGTGTCACCGTAGTGCCTGGAGCCAGACTAAACGCCAGACTGAAGTAATACCATGGCAGTGTCTCAATCCTGGCTGGGACTCGTCTGGCACTCGTGATGGTAGTAGCTGCGTGCTTCCCTTGACTAAATGATGTAGGACTTTGTAGCCTCAGGTAAAATCCGTTCTGGCTTCATCATAAGCCGGGTCTGGGGTTGAGAGCTTGAAGAACTATCATCTTCGCGGCCGTCGTCTTTGGCAGTCTGAACATCTATTCGTGTTCTTTGGTGTACTGTGGCACTGTGTTGTCTTCACAAATGAGTTCGATGATGATGATGATGATGATGATGATGATGATGATGATGATGATGATGATGATGATGATGATGATGATGATGATGATGATGATGATGATGATGATGAACTACAGATTTTGCCTTAACATTTCAACAACAAATAGTGTGTGCCATTCTTCTGTGGACTTGTTCGTCTACATTTCTGTCAGTTTTGTTTGTCTATAACGTACTTGCAACCTTGTCGGTCTCTTCTCTCTCTCTCAAAATGGTGGTCTTAAAGATTTCTTTTGAATGGTGACATGGATGACGTTTACAGTAAGACTGACATTATACGTTATTTGTATTTTTGACCAAAATATGACATGTTACACAGATCGAGACAGTCAGTGTTCCCCCGAGACAGCGCTAGCGGTCGAGGTGAACAATGACTGTCGAGATATGTGTAAAGTGTCATATTTTGGTAAAAAAAAAACCACAAATAACATTTATGTATCGATAGATTCTGGTTAGAATTATTTTTAGTTGTTATGATTGAACGCACACAAACATGCACTATTTTGTAGTCTCGGCTGGCCGCCTAAATATGAAGTTTTGTCGGCCTCTGACGTCACAAAGAAGGGAAATCCAGTTTGTTTGCTTGCTTAACGCCCAGCCGACCACGAAGGGCCATGTCAGGGCGGTGCTGCTTTGACATTTAACGTGCGCCACACACAAGACAGAGGTCGCAGCACAGGCTTCATGTCTCACCCAGTCACATTATTCTGACACCGGACCAACCAGTCCTAGCACTAACCCCATAATGCCAGACGCCAGGCGGAGCAGCCACTAGATTGCCAATTTTAAAGTCGAACCCACGACCTCCCGATCACGGGGCGGACGCCTTACCACTAGGCCAACCGTGCCGGTGGGAAATCCAGTGTTCAATCGATACATATATGTATATAAAAATGTATTAATTGGTAATTGCTGCTACGCTAAAGTAACTGATATCCAGAAATGCATCTAATTTGCACAAATGACTACTATCGCCTTTGTCAATGTTTACCACGTATCAGTCGACGAACCAGGGTGTTCCGTTTCAAAACAATATATAAGAAACAATTGTGATGATACCGTTGTATGGCTGATTGACATGTTAGCAAGCTACCTGTCACGGATACACGTGCCACGAATTGATTAAGTGTCATAGACTCTAATGAAAATACAATAACAAAGGTAGTCGTATTTGAGTCTTCTTCTGAAAACTATGCGGGAAGGACAAAAAAAGAGAGCTGTGGCATTTCATCAATAACGCCCGAGGCATGATGTTGCGTTTTTGTTGAGAACTGCTGATCGTCCCAAGTGCGGAATTACAGGCTGAGATACCCTTTTGACGAACTCCTCCCATCATTCTCTCTTCCATTCTTTCTTTTCTGCTCTGTTTCTATTGTTTGCGTTTTGTTGTCTTCTTTGTTTTTTCCTTCTGTCTTTCTTTCGTTCTTTCCTTTTTCCTTCCTTGTCATTTGTTATGAATCTGACGTTTGTTTTATTACTTTTTTGGCTTTCAGCTTATAATATCGCTGTCATAATTATATGAGTGAGATAGTGAGAAAGTGAGCGAGTGAGTGGGTGGGTGAGTAAGCTTGTTTGTTCGTTTATTTATTTGTTTAATAATTATCAATTATTTGTTTGAATTATTGATTTCTTGCTTGTTTGTTTGTTTGTTTAGAACGACTGAGCGGATGGCAAATAATCTGACCAAATGTACCTGGCCTTCGACTCCTCAGCTTTCTTAACTACATGTAGGTGAATCACGATATATCCACCCCACTGTTTCATTATTTTGTCCCTACCTCTTCCCATGTTAGACACTCCCCGGAAGAAATAACTAGCTGTTTTCCTCCTGTACAACATACTCTACCTCTTTCATTCACGCACCCGAAACCTTTTGATCATACATTCGGCCCCTTTGAGCCGACGGTGTGTTTTGCACGCACGGTACTGCGAGAACGAAGATACCGTTCAGTTCTGTTCTGTTCTGTTCTGTTCTCAGTCTCTCTGTGTGTTTTGCACGGCGCTGAGAGAACGAAAATACCGTTCAGTTCTGTTCTGTGCCGTTCACCAGTGTACGTGGGAGTTGCAGCCCAAGAACGGCGAAGAAGAAGAAGAAGAAGAAGAAGAAGAAGAACAACAACAACAACAACAACAACAACAACAACAACAAGGACAACAACAACAACAAGAAGAGCAAACAGAACAAGAAAAAGAACAGGAACAAGGAGAGAAAGAACAAGAACAAAAACAAATAAAGCTGTTCTGCATTTGTGCTCTTGATATATTGAGTTCCTGCAACCCGTATAGATACAAGTTCGAATCGATATAATTATGGAATACGTATCGATTATATCGTGCAAACCTAAATGTGCATAGTATACCCACCAGTGAAGTTTAGCTCAAAAACTGTCACGACTGAGGCGCCTCAGTTTTATAACTAAACATGCTCATTCCTGAGTAAAAACGCACAACCCCTTTACCTTCCTCGGACTGCCGCAAAAAGATGTCAGTTACTCGAACCTTATTAATCTGGTTCAGGGATTGTCAGCGGTAGTCTCAGGACTGTATGGAACAGAGAGAGACCCAGGGACTAGCTCTTTGTGAGTTGTGAGGCTCAGCAGGGAAACCATGTAAAGCCCTCATTAGTGGGCTCTGGCAAGCCCGTGTCGCTACGACCTTTTGCCCCCCCCCCCGGTTTTGCTGTACTGTGGTCAGAGATCAAACCCTCACACACATTTTGCGCCTCTCATTATTTTGCTTGCTGGAAAAAAATACGAAAGAAAGTATGAAGAGAAAAAGTGAGGGTGGGGTGGGGCCGGGGTATTTACACATTCTAAGAGTAATGGCAAACTTTGTGGAGGAAACTTTGTCACGTTAAAAGTGAGAGATGTATTATAGAACCGAGTCAGGAACCGAGTCAGGCAGTGTATAGAATTGTCATTACTGAAAGGCTGACGCAGTGGCCATTAGGAAACTCACGTGGTAATGTTCATCACTCGTAACCTGGTTTGTTTGGGTACATTCGTTAATCATAAGTTTGTAAGATGTTCCTGAACACGTGAGTGTGGGGGTAGGGAAGGGGAGGGGATGAGATAAATAGCTTGGTATTGTTCTGATTTTTAGTGAGTTTCGCAAAGTTCTGGCATCGCTTGAAATCTAACAATCGTAACCCATAATAGCTCAGCAGCCGAAATGCCGCTGCTTGGACATTATTATATACTGCTGCCTGAGATCAACGTGATTTTGTTTGTCTGCCTTTCGTCTTCGTTGTCATCGCTAAAAATGTCCATGCTTGCATTATCATTCACGTTTCAAATTGTACAAGAAAAATGTTCATTCAAAATGAACAGCGTCGATGCAATGTCCACCAAAGATTTATTTTGGGAAGTGTTAAAGGTTAGGGTCAAAAGTTAATGAATTGCATGTTGTGCTGGATATATAAATTGTTTATTTCAGTCAATGCTTGATTCATAAGTACATTTTTCAGCATGGTGCATCTACAGGAGGGTGCTCCAACAATGATGCATAGTGCCAACATTTAGCGCAAACTTTTCACAACAGTGCATTATTACCACAAAGCGCATACAGCGATTATATAGTAGCAAGTTGCACTAAACATTTGAACAAAATGCATTTTGTTCAAATGTTAACAGCACAGCACCAAGTTTTGCATAAGTGCACAACAGCACTGACCATTTCACAAAAGTGCATAACAGCTGTGACAATTTTACAAAAGTGCATTGACCATTTCAGGCAGATGGCTAACATGCAGATTTCGCTTTTGTCTGTCTTTCTTTGAAAAGTAGGCATGTTCAAGATCGATGAAGTCATGAGCAATTGGGTTAGATGACAGAAAAGATTCAAAAACGTCAGATTCAGTTAGATGACAGAAAAGATTCAAAAACGTCAGATTCAGTGTTTTGGGCACTGTTGAACAGGAACATTCTCTCCTGTTCAACAAATGTGGGTTCAATTCAAAAGCAACATTGTCACAGATAGGCTAGTGTTACATTTCTGTAAAGTTTCAAAAACATCTTCCATGTTTTGGTTACTGTTGAACAGAGGCATATTTTTTGTTCAAAAAAGTCTGACACAAATTGTCGTAGTTGTGGGTTAAGGTTCGATCTATACTGTCCTTCAAACGAGTCGTAGAACCGTCATTGTCACAGATAGTGTTACATTTCTGTTTTACATTCAAACGAGTCGTAGAAGTAGTAGTACATTTGCGTTTGGTTGTTTTTTTCTTTTAGATTCCTGTCACTCATACTAGCAGTATTGATTGAGGTACATAAATCTGTTGATGTACAGGGATGACTTGTTTGTAATGAATCCTTGTTTCCTCCACATTGAGTTTGCATTGCAGTTGGACAGAAATGAACAGGTGTTAATTGATAAACACATTGATAATGGCTTTTGAGAAAATCAATCAATTCTGCAAAGGAATTAACTTGATGACATCAAAACTGCAGCGCCATTTGAAGAATGGTTACCATTTCTGTTTCTTTGATGGGAATCAAACAAATAAAAACATTGACTATCCAAGTTACCATGAATGGCAATAGTTGACTCCTGAAAAGTAGCAAGGATATAATTTGAGACGATAAACGCCTGATGCAATCCCTCCTCAAGGTCAGTCAACTCAAAACCTTCATCATTCGCAACATCAGTAGGCAACACAGCGGGATTCGTATGTCCAGAAATCATGTCGAAAAAATATTACATTTCAAAAGCATGTCCAACCACAGTTGTTGGCAAGTGTTCGTGTCCGAAGTAGCCTTCAGTGTGTGTATATGTATTCATGTGACAGAGAACGTGACCTCATTGTTCAATCCTCTCTCTCTCTTCTTTCTCATTCGAACGCACACACGCAAGAACGTAGCCTACGCACGCATGCACGCGCACGCACACACACACACACACACACACACACACACACACACACACACACACACACACACACACACACACCCCGCTGACGCACACGGCAAACCACGCACACACACACTGACTGTCGGCAAGCATCTCTTTTTGTTTTCTTTACCTTTGTTTATTGTGTTTTCGATATTTGTGTTTATTTTTTGCTTGACTTATCTGTTTTATTTTAATGTTTGCTATCCACATCGTGTGATAAATGTTTCTTCTCAGTCTCCGAGTCAGTTTAGTTTCTGCACGCCGCTTTGGTACTCCTTGTTTTTCTAACTGGTGTATTGTGCGCGACTGATTTGCGGATTTATTTTTATTCCTTTCATATGCAGTTGAAGTGTTGTGGGTGTTATTGTCTGTATATGCTATGTTGCGTCTGTGTATGCCTACAAGAATTTTGGGTGTAATGTGCCTGTGGTCTGCTCGCAGTCGAGCACAGAAAACATGGCGGCGCCCTGTGGCAAATTCGTGGAAAGTCTTCCCGACCGCAGATACCAGCGTCGTCCGCGACGCTGGAATAATGGGACTAACTTTTGAAAATGGATCCTTGTGCGTAGCTGACTTCCTAATGTATATGTCAGTTCATTGAAGTTTATAATTATGCAAGACCTAAGTCGCTCAGGGTGTGTGCTTGCGCACGTGTGTGTGTGTGTGTGTGTGTGTGTGTATATATATATATATATGTGTGTGTGTGTGTGTGTGTGTGTGTTTGTGTGTGTGTGTGTGTGTGTGAGCGTGCGCCTGTCAGTCTATCTGTCGGTCTGTTTCTTTCTTTCTTGGCTTGTCCACGTGCGTAAATGCGTGCGTGTATGTACGTTAGTCTGTTTTATTGGTAAATTCCTAACGTGTTGGATTCCAGACAAAATAATGCAGTCTCTGAACCACTACACAAAGCAAGTCTCCGGCATACACCCAAAAAGAGCATTGACAGTGCTAACCATCCTGCTCGAAGTATACATGTAATTGGCAGCACACATCTAGCGTGTGGCATAATCTGATAACTGCCAGGTAGCACACGTCATGCGTAAGCACTGAGGGAGCGGTCATGCAGAAGATAGGCATTAGTGTTTCCACACGTAACTCCAAGGCATGTCAGCAATGCGCGTGCTACTCGTGTAACGAACGATCAATGATGCGATGTCCAGTGCAGAGTTTGTGGTTGTGAACTGCTTAGTTGGTATTATGTGGGGTGCATTTTGGGGTAATAGTAGAGTAGAAGATGCTGTGTGCAGGAGTATGCATGGGATGGTTAGCACTGTCAATGCTCTTTTTGGGTGTATGCCCGGCCGGAGACCGAAGTGGTGGATGGCGTAGGGGGGTGGTGTGTGTGTGTGTGTGTGTGTGTGTGTGTGTGTGTGTGTGTGTGTGTGTGTTTGTGTGTGTGTGTTCGTGCGTGTGTGTGCGTGTGTTTGTGTGTGTGGGGGGGGTTCTTTGGTACGTTAGTGTAGCTTCATGCTTGTAATAAATGTTTCAGCCTGCATGGCACACACACACACACACACACACACACACACACACACCTGCACACACAGGGAGAGAGACAAAAAGACAGGCACAAACAAACACACATACACACACACACACACACACACACACACACACACACACACACACACACACACACACACACACACACACACACACACACATATACACACACACACACAGAGTCAGAGAAGACAGAAAGAGAGAGAGGTTTCCATTTGTTTGACTAGCATTCACCGCGCCATGTAGACTCTGCGTGCCCCTCCTTTCATAACGTGCTCCACAATTGTGTAGATTATCAATAAGTGATTTTCACACACGGGTGACAGATTTGCGCAGTATTTTCACGCGGGAGTGCGTAACCGTTAAGTTTTAGGCTCTGCAGTCGTTTAGCTGTTTTGCTTCAAAACAAACACGCTCCGTGTCTGCAAATAAATGTCCACTCGTCACACTTTCAAAACATCGTGTTTTGCATTTCGGTAAACATCAGTTTGCACTTCATTTTCTGGTAACATGATAATGATGCCCTGGTTTCGCTGCTGTTTATATTTTTATTTTTTGTATTTTATTTTATTTTATTTTTTGCAAACTGCAATGTTTCCAATCAAGATTGCACAGAAGGCGAACAATGTCACAGCTGCAGTTTTAAGAAACGCATCCTGGTATACAATGTTTATAAAATAATGTCCCCTTTTTCAAGTTGTGCTTTTTGGTTTTAACATTCATCTATATGAATCATATAACACCGGTGTTAATGTCCGTCATTGTATATTGCACTGTTTATCACAAAAAGGGTAAGGGTGAGAAAAAAAACGACGGACAATAAACTGTATGAAATCGTTCAAAAAATTGTATCTTCGACCTTTGGGATGCATCATTTTTGACACAAGTTCGAAAACCTCAGCTTAACAGAACCAGATGTTTTAAATTACTTCTTTGCCCACAAGCCGCTCAGAAGAACCAAATCGAGACTTCGCACCGCAGGCATGCGTGTCCAGATTCACTTTGACATTGATTAAAAAAAAATCTATTGACATGCTTATGGAGCATATTCGAGTGAAATACGACGTGTACGTGTGTCTTTCTGCAGGTTCCATGACTACTCCATGTTTTTTTCTAATGGCTAAAACTAAAAAACTGGATCCAAAGGCAAAGAGGCTTCCGCACAAAATGACTAAAATCTCATGCAGTCGTCCTTTTTGTCTTTCAAACTCATTAAAGATATTAACGGAAACAAATAGTGAGTGAACATGTTCTCTTCACTGCAGCGTTCATACAGTTTGAAGTTATGAACACGAATTTTTTCATAGTTGGTTCCTAAATGAGGTCTGATATTTCAGTAAACACACGCACAAAGCACACACACACACACACACACACACACACACACACGCACATACACGCACACACACACGCACACACACACACACACACGCACACACCTGCCAGCGTATTACAGGGTTAACAGCTCCTATATCACCCCATGTCTCTCAAATGCCAGCAGTAAAATACCAAACACACTAAAACATTCAAGTTCTTCGCTGGAAGAGTCAACCACAACGTACTTTCGCCGTCACTGAAAAACTTTTTTCGCCGTTTCAACACGTAGAATGGTTTGTACGTGCGCATATGCGAGAACGTGTGTGTGTGTGCTAGCTTGGAAAAGAATGTGTGTCGCATAACCAACATCTACAAAAACGACGTTCGGTCTCATTGTCTATACCCCCCTTGGCCCCCGACCCCTCGCAAGCAAGACGTGTTTTCCTAGATGTCGGACGGAGGCGAGAGGTAAATAATAAGTATGTCCCCGTTCTGTTTTCCCAGCGCCTAATGTGTGTGTGCTTTGAGGTGTTGGGACAAGAGGGGCTCTTTGCAGCTGCTGAATAGCGGTGTTTGATCTGTCAAGCCGGCCATCCCAAACAAGCCCGCCTCACTGCTTTGCACCTTGAAAAGCCTCCCCTGTGACTTTTTACACCAAGACACTGCTGGCCCCTCTCTGCCTGTATGTTCTTCTTGCGTTGACCTTAATTTTTTGTGTTACAGTTTTTGTTATCAACACGCGTTGTTTCATCTGTAGTGTGTGTTCTTCTGTGTTGAAGTTCAAAAAGTAGCAACTTTGTTGAGTGTTTTCTTTTCTTTTCTTCCCATAGGTTGATTATGCTTGTGTGTATGTTCCTCCTGCGTTGACCATAACAAACAAGGTGTTCAATCGTTATTTTTTTGTGCAGTTTGTGTTCCATTGTGTTGACCGTAACAAAAATGAAAAATTGTAAACGCTGATTTTAGTGTTGATGGTTTTATTATTATTGTGTATGGTGCTTCGAGTTCCCCCTACGTTGATCCTAACAAAAAACTAGTTTTTCATACGTTGATTCTTCTATTTGTTGATACAAGAAAACTAACATGTTCATATCATCCGTTGATTCTGTGAGTGGGTTCTGATGTGTTGTCGACCCCCCAAACATCGAGGTTTTTAAACGTCGTTCCTTCTGTAGTATGCCTTCCTCTGCGTTGACCCTAAAAAAAGGCAAGGTTTTCATATATAATTATGTTGATTCTTCATTAGTATGCGTTCCCCTGCGTCAACCTAAACAAAATACACGAGACGTTCGTATTGGTTGCTACCCGACGTTGCTGATCCGAAAAGGCAAATATTTCTCGTACCTTGAATCTTGTGCTTGGCATTAATTTCTCTTGTGTATTGACTTTAATAAAAGGTTTATCTCCTAGGAAGAACAGTTAAATGGGATGCTTTTAGTTGAATGAAAAACCATTAATGTAAAGGTGGGCTTCCTTATTGAAGATGATTCATTTGGACCTAGTTTTTTTTTATGTCATAAAGGGGAATAGACACAGATGAAAAATAAAAGATTATTTGAATGACTGCGTGTACTGCAATAAATACTCGATGGCGGATGTCTTATTCCACTCAATATGAACGTTTCATAAATCTAAACACACACACACACACACTTATTAGCTCCATATTGGAGTTAGATAAAAGGTAGAGACATGAATGCTAAACTTGCTATCAGCCTCGCCCGAAGAGTTAAACAATCCAGTCTAAATGAGAGCATGGATTGATTGATTTTAAATTAAATCCAAGTTGTATTCCTGCATGGAGTCGAGTCAAACGAGGTAAATTTTTATTAAAGCAAACTTTTTTTTAGCTGAAATGTTGTCGTTCAGTTCACCATACATGTATTAGTATTTATTTTCCAAATACGTAATCAACATGTGCACACCTCTTCCGGCGTACATGTAGTTTTGTCTCAAAAGTTATCAAAAAGAAATTAAGAATTTAAGATTGCCAAAACAGATTAGCTTCATTACAAAGCATCTTCATTCATTAGAGATAATTTCTTCATTCACTATTAGACATTATTTTCGGGAGACAAGGAATAGTGCTTTATTTTACATTTTACCACAGCTTTGTGCAAAAATTCAACAGAATTAAATGTTTAATCCAAGCTATTTAGAAAACCGTTATTCAGTCTTGCACGTTAGCTTGAATTTAATATCCTGGAACATCAAACAGATTTACATGATACTGTGTGAGCTACAGTGTCGTGATCGGCGTCAGCAAAATATTAAATGCCCGATCCTTTAAAGAAAATGCTCAGCAGATGTCAGATTTGATGTAATCCCCTTGCTTTGCGTTCTCTCCCTCATAAAATAGGGGCCAAAAATGTGTGTCCAGATGTCGTAACCGGAGGTTTAGCGTTTGTTTTGAGGTCTAAACTGGGTTAACAGATGCCCAAACTGCCAGTGAACTCCGCAAAAAGCAACATTCAACTGGGAGTCTGAATACAGAAGTTAAGTCGCTGAAGCTTTTTCGATTTTTCCTCGGCACGCTTTTGTGTTGGTTTTGAAAGGAGCTTCGCCCGCCGAGGAACATAGCCCGAGGGCGAACACAATAATGAGTCGAACAGCACAGACAGAAAAACCAGAACACAGTGTCATGTTTCTACAAAGTTTTAGTGCATTCATATTATATTCTTCGCAGAACATAAATAAACAAACACAAATACAAACCCGTATGCTGTACGCATCTGACCTTAACCTCTAGTACAATTTCAACGCTGAGAATGTATAATGTCGGGCTAAAAGTATGGCCGTGCGTTCAGATCTGCCTACAGCGTCGAGCAATCTCCCTTTCCCATTCATTTCTCTCTCCCGCCATTACAGCGTGAGAGCTCTTCAGTCGATAGAGGAAAGGAAGGTCTACCAAATAATCTGTATGAACTGGGAGGGTTTGAGTCGATACTGGATGCAAAAGAGCATGGCAAATTTTGGAATTCAACAAAAAGCCATTGTAACTTTGTGTGGCTTGCTCGGTACAACAGTTCAATTATCGATGACAAAAACATGTTCTCAACAGCTGCAGGGCCTCACATCCACGTAGGACATCGGACATATGAGGATATTTTTTCCAAATGTCCTATACATTTTTCATGCAGGAGGACAAATGTCCTATTGTTTTTGTCACAAAGTGGTCAATGTCCGATTATTCTATCATTTGATCCGGACATCGTCAGTACTTCTTAATTTACAGTAGTTTGAATGCTATGTTATCGATGTATTGCGAAGCGATGTGTAGCAGACGAAATTAGACACTTTGTGCCTCTAGTACCAAAGAGTTTCCAAGGCTCGCAACTCGGAATGCTCGAAGCCAGTTGAGAGTTGCCTCCCTTCGCGCTTTCCCCGAAAATAACAAACGAAAACCGCGATCCCAGAAAAGGGACAGAAGAAATTACACTTCAAGTCCCTTCCCTCATCATCTGTCAGTAGCACGGAAACTGAGCTTCCTCCAGCCCCAGAGCAGTTAGAGCCCGATCGCCCAGGTGAGAATGTCGATCGCGATAGTCAAACATCGGAGCCGAAGAAAGACACTACCCCCTCCCTCACCCCCACGCGTAACTTCGTCTCAGTCAAGCTGGGCGACATCATTCCCGTGGATGTCGCATGACCCAGAGAGGAAACTTATGTTTTGCTGTTCCAACCGTTCGCAAATCGGCCCTTACCGATCATCAAGAAACCAAAGACCATGCTGTTAGTGTGCTTGTGCCATCTCTCCAGAGAGACAAGGAGATAGTTGAAACCCGACAGCTGACAAAACAAGAAAAGGGGGCAGCTGTGGCAGTCAAAGCTGCTCACTTTTTGCCAAGAAAAGTATTTTTGTTCTTTTACCCTCGTGCCAAGAAACTAGTCAAGTTTAATCATATTTACGTTTTGTTACGGGAAAAAAATGTCCTATTGATTTGTTTTTGTTCAGGACAAATGTCCTATCACTTTTACATTGGCCAGGACATTTGTCCTATGCTACCTCTCATGGATGTGAGACCCTGCAGCTGTAGGCTTACTTTTCTGACACACTGGCAGAAGGACCATACTTGTAGCCGCGATTTACAATACAGAACATATGTAACCCTATTCTTCATGCAAATAGTATCACCCCTTTATACATGCACATTAGGTAACAGAACAATCGTATTGGTTTTCATCTTCTAATGGACATGACTTTTCTCAAACCTGCTTTCTCACACTTCATACTAAAAACGAACCCTGATTTCTTTCTATCAGCCTGTCTAGCCATATAACGCGTTTCATTAAAACCACAGAGCTTTGTCTGAATGTCCATAAAACCGAAAGTCTTATCTTCGACCAGAATCAGAATGAATCACGATCAGCAAATGATTCTCAGGGTTAATGACTCACCGACTGACTGTCAGGAAACGGGTAGTCTAAAATCCCATATGTTCCATCTAAAATAACTCGGAAATCTTACAGATAATCCGCGCTGGAAATTGAAAATATTCTCCGCTATTAGGATACCCCAATATTGACCAGGATAATGCCGAGCATTGTGGAGGGTGGTTCGCGACTTTCCGCAAAGGCCTCCACGGGAAGCAGACCCAAAGAGAAAACGATTCAATAATTTCTGGGTGTGAAGAGAAAGAGTCAACAGAGTGATTATCGCATAACGATAGCAGGGGCTACAAGCCATCTTGGTGCTGACAAGTGCATGCACAGCGAAGGGATGACTCAAACTGCATCACGCATACGATTGTTCTGTACCACTGGCGTCATCCGCCATTGCGTGTCAAGCAGGCACGAGCAACACAAAGAATTGACAGAGTCTGTTGTTGTTGTCACTCATTGTCGTCATCTTCTTTTCTTTCGAACACATTTCTTTTGTGTAATTGTGACAACAGAAAGCCCTTCTTGATCCGATGTTGTAAACTTTGTAGAGCTTAAACTCTTGCATAACTCTTTTTCTTTATTCCGGCCAGAATTACAAGAAGTTGACATGATAAGAAAATCCATGCCTAATTGAAAAGTATGCTCGTTTTTTGTAGTTTAAAATTGTTTAGAAAAACAATACTATACACAAAGAAAGATACTAACAAATGATCACCCGAATATCCACCATTAAGTCCATCAGTTTTACAATTATATTAAAAGCTTTGCAACAATATGAGTCGCAAGAAAAAAATGTATCGGCAGGTAGAATCGACTGAAGAGTGCACTAGAATTAAAACCCTAAATTGTTCATAAGGTCGAATCAAGGCTAAGACATGTTGTTTTAAAATCACATAAGACTGGTCACTGAGTTTCTAATAATGCACCATAATATCCACAGTTTTTGTCATGACTCATGATTGTTTCAGTAGGTAAAAAACAGTTTCGAGCGTATAATTCTGTGTACAGACTATGTACAAATAACACAAACACAGCTTATGCATATATCTACATCACACTGTAACATACTCATACTTAATGGTTCGTCTCTCTCTCTCTCTCTCTCTCTCTCTCTCTCTCTCTCTCTCTCTCTCTCCTCTCTCTCTCTTTTCTCTCTCTCTCTCTTTTCCACACACACACACACACACACACACATTACGCACTCACATATCTAGGCCATTCACAATGCAGTATTATAAACTTTCTATCGCAACTCTTGCAAAACACAGTTACCAAAGTTATTCTAATTACGAAATGCAAAAGAAAGAAACACAACAAAACTGAACAATTATTTCAACGAACACAATGAACTGCATTTCCACATAAAATAGTTTTTAACTGTAATATCCCAATTTTGTCTTCACAATTCTTCATGCGTTTTATAACACAATAAAAACGAAATGATGTATATAAGACCATGACTATGTTTCATAACATTGCCATTTTTCGGTAACTTTCTTGTCCTTGTATTATGTGTTTTCGATCAAAAGATAACAGAAACGGAGGAGAAAAGATGGCAACGTTTGGGCAGTGTCAGCATTGCTGAAAATGAGAGAGAATTCTTCACAGACACAAGTCAGATTCAGTTGTTTTCATTCACGTAGTCTTATTTCTTCCCGAACTAAAAACTGTACTTTCAACAGTTATAATAAACTGATTCAGCAACAAACTCTCACAGTCACACATATACACGCACACTTTTTTCATCGTCGTCTGTTCAAAGCTGGCACAGAACGGCAGTTTCTTCGAAAACATAACCACTGCGTCCTCTCAGGCATAAGTTCTTGGCAGTAGAAGGTTCATGTAACACTTTACATTTACACAGAGGCACCAAACACATTTGGTTGCACAATCGTTGTTATGACGTTACTGCTTTGTCACTTGTAAATGACGTTGACTGTCTTTTTTTCACACACAGCATTTGATTTTGATCAAAAATAAAGTGAAACTTCACTGTTAATCAAAACAAACACCACATCACGTCACGCTTGTCGTAACAGTATCAGTACCACTTTCACCTCAATCAGATTTTCGATCTTTTTTTTGTAAAACAACTATGCACAGGTTACTTTTTTTCTGAAGACACATCACCACTAAAGATTCTTCACTGTTAAAAGTTTCAGTAACATTATGAACACTATCGTGTTCGCAGTGTCTTTGAACATTCTGAGCAAGTGCCCCACATTATGACATCACTATTCACACTCCTTAGTCATATCTGGCCCTGGTGACTAACATCTTTTTGCCATGCCTGCACGTGGTGACTAACGTTCGTCATATGTCTGTCTGCACGTGCGTGGAGAGTGACGTCACCCTGACGTCGTAGCTACGTAAGCGTGTCACTGAGGTCGTCCTCCTCGGGACAGCTGTGAGGCTGATCTAGTCAGACGTGGCTGAGGGGCTGAGGCTTGGTGGGCTGGTAGCTGGCGTTGGAGTACTTGGTCATGCTGCGGTTGGGATGGGAGTAGGAGTGTTTGTGACACAGCGTGCCGTTGAAGAGCTTGCGCCACGAGTCCAGCGTCTTGCCCGTCCATATCCAGAAGCCCGAGGTGATGCCCACGACCAGGCACATAAAGTACTTGAGCATGAACACCGAGTAGTCGGGCGCCGCGCGCTCGTCACTGCACGGGCAAGTGCGCGTGCGCTCCCACCTCTCGCGCAGATGCTGCTCGTAGAAGTAGCAGGCGATGACGATGGTGGCCGGCACGGTGTAGAGCACGGAGAACACCCCGATCCGGATCATCAGCCTCTCCAGCTTGTCTGTCTTGCCGCGACCCTGCTGCTTGATGACGCTGCGGATCCGGAAGAGGCTGACGAAGCCAGCCAGCAGGAAAGAGGTGCCGATGATGAGGTAGACGAAGAGCGGCGCCAGCACGAAGCCCCGCAGGTTCTCCAAGCTCTGGTTGCCCACGAAGCAGATGCCGGCGATGGGGTCGCCGTCCACGGAGGACATCGCCAGCACGGCGATGGACTTGACGGAGGGGATGAGCCAGGCGGCCAGGTGGAAGTATTGCGAGTACGACGCGATGGCCTCCTGCCCCCACTTCAAGCCCGCCGCCAGGAACCAGGTGAAGGACAGGATCACCCACCAGATGGACGACGCCATGCCGAAGAAGTAGATGAGCAGGAAGACCACCGTGCACACCGCGGGCCCCGTGGTCTCGTAGCGCACCATGCCGGCCTGACACGCCACCCCCTCGTGGCCCACGATGAGGCGGATAATGTACCCGATGGACACCATGAAGTAGCAGGCCGACAGGAAGATGATGGGCCGCTCGGGGTACTTGAAGCGCTGCATGTCCACGAAGAAGGTGGACACGGTCATGAAGGTGGAGATGCAGCACAGGATAGACCACAGCCCGATCCAGAACGTGGCGAACGTGCGCTCGTTGTCCGTGAAGTACGGGCTGTAGCAGTTGACGGCGCAGTTGGGGATGCCGCCCGTGGAGATCTTGTTGTAGTAACTACTGGCGTCCTTGTACACCGTGACGAGGGGCGAGTGGCACTGGCAGCGGCAGTCTCGCTCCGTGGATTTGGTGAGGATGCCGTCGTCAGGCAGAGGCTGCACGCCGTGGTTAGGTCTGGGGACATTGGGGTCCTCAGGGCTCAGCACGCCTCCGCCGCCACCCAGACCACCACGGTCAACTCCAGCTCCGCCGCCTCCGCCCTCCCCTGCCCCCGTGGTGTTGCGGTGCATGCACAGCTCCTCCGGAGTGGACTTCTTGGGCAGCTTGTCGCAGTTCATCTGCTCGGGCCAGGCAAAGCCGTAGCGCCGCATGAGAGGCGCGCAACCAGCCTTCGCCCTCTCGCACACTGGCCTGCACACGGGTAAAGGCTTCTTGTAGTTGTGGATGCAGATCGGGGCGTACATGCTGCAGAGAAAGATCTTGAGGTCTGGGGAGCACTGAATCTTCACAAGATGCCAGAACTGGTGCACCACCAGCCCGGCTTCGTTCTGAGACTCGTGGTTAAACTCGTTGGGCACGTAGGTGTAGTTGTAGCCGATGCCTTTGCACATAGGGATGGTGATCTCCTCGCAGCGTCGTGCCTGTTCCTCGCCCTGCACCACGCTGCTCAGTGTCAATAACAGCAACAGCAGCATCGTCGTTGTGGATGTAAGAGGAAGGTTCCGTACCCTGAACACACTGTTGCAGCGATGAGAACGCTGCGCTGGCCGTGAAGCTTTGCGACCACAGTCACAAAAACACACAACAGGCATCACAGAAGCGTCCGCATCACAACATTCCATGGCGGAACAGTCTTCTTCGTAACAGCAGCCAAAGCTGTGTCAAAAACTAACAGGAAAATCTAGAGTCGAGTGAGGTAAGTAAGCCAAGAACGAGGGCAGCGCGACGTAACAAGCGCCCTCCCCAACTGGCACTGGTTAGCTCCCTGGTGTGTAAAGCTGGCCGTGCTAAGCCGATCACTCACGCGAAAGACCCAGTCCAGCGTGCTGGTCAAGAACAACGTTCCAGACCAAACTTTTTCCTTGGACAGTGGGGAGTGAGTCGTGTTCTTCAAAACTGACTCACCACAACAGTCCACAAAGTCTTACCCAGCTAGGTCATCCCTTGCAGGTCAGCCATGATGCTCGAAATGAACGCAGTGTCGTCCGTGCTATGACTCACAGTTCCTCATTCCCTGCGTCGCTTGGGTGAGTCCCGAGCCCAATGAGGCTTAGCAGTAGAGGCGGGTCCACAGAACTGGTACTCTCTCTCTTCCTCTCCTGATCTCTCTTTCACTCTCTCGCCTACGATTGTGACCCGCTGGGCTCTAGTCAGTGGGTACCAGTAAGCGGCTTAGTGGCTACTTTTCCACAGGATTAGCTCACCTCGATATATATCGCATCGCCTTTCACCAGTCTTGTTTTTCATCGCTGAGCACACAAAGCAGGGTTTCTAAATACTGGCCCTGCTTAGTCCTGCATACGAGGGGTTCTTTTCACAGTTCCTGCCACACACTCAGTAGTAGTAGTCCAGAATGGGTGAACAGTTCTTTGTTTGATCCCAAAACTCAATAATTCATCGACACGTCCACGACTAACGAACACAGTTTCTTTCACAGGTGAACAACAGCAGCGTAAGTAACTCCACACTAATTTCAAAGATCACATCACAGTGTCAGCTAAGCAAAGTTGTGTGTGCAGACAGAAAGCAGCGAATCAGGTGTAAAGCCGTTCCGTTTGCACAGATAGCGAAAGTTGTTCACTGCCGATCCTGACGGGCCAATGTTCTTTTTGAAGTTGGTTGTTTTTTGTCTGCCCGAGGAACGCAGCAGGCGGAGTCTGTCAGTGGATGGGGCACAGCACAAGGGAAACCCTCGTGGCACTGCCTCGATGTTGTTGCTCGCTGCTCGCCTCGCGCGCTCTTTCTCTCTCTCCCTCTCCCTCTCTCTCTGATTCTCCTCTCGCCAGTCGCCGCCACTCTTACCGCCCTACTCCGCTCATTACCGGCCCAGGCCGTGACGTCAGCTGTCACTCATCCAATGAGAGCCGCCTAATTAGCCGTGCCTCGCGCGCTCTCCTGCTCTCGCTGCTCGGCTGTAGGCTCCGCCCCCCTCGTTTGCCTCGCTTGACGAATCCTTTCAGGCGGGCTCCTGAAAATAGAGATAGACATCTGAAACCCGGCTGTGTGCCATCGGAACATGTTTATTTGCTGAGGGACTAAATTGTCGGGAACAGGTCGGGCGGCATTAGCGGCCCGTTGTGGGAGCAAACGGGGGGAGTCCTAGTGCTCTACAAGAGGGCCCCCGCTCATTAAAAGACATTTTCTACGTTGTACGAGTCCTTGTCGCGCTCAAAACGCTGAATCAATACCTGGCAGTATTCACGGGAGGGGAGAAAAAAGGCGAGGAGGGGTGAAAGGGTGAAGGGGAGACTGAGAGAGAGGTTGAGAAGTGGGGGGAGGAGGGGGGAGGGACTGAACCAACTGAAAAGTGAGGAAGAAACTACATTGTCGGATGGAAAAGAAAAGAAAGAAAAAAACGAAGAAAAAGGAGTGCTCGTCTGCGTGCTTCTACACCCTAGTAATCACTAAGCTCCCCCCCCCCCCCCTCCGTTCTCTCTAGTCTCACTCGATTTGTTGTTTACCTCGGAAAAAGATTTGTTCTCTGCTGCCTCTTTGTGCATTGCACGGGTGAACAAAACGAGTTTTTTCTCGTCTGACAGGGAGACCAGGGAAACGTCTCAATCGCTGTCTTTTCCGCAAAGCTGTGCTAAAAGCACCCTGCATAGTTACTCTCAGGATTGTTCATACAAAAAAGAACCCCCCATCCTCACCCCCATCCTACGTTTTTTTCCCCCATTCCTCTCCTCCTCCTCCTCCTCCTCCGGTTCAATCTTCTGCCCCCATTTTCTTTTTAAGCAGCATTCGGTTGTTGTTTTTATCTGGGATTTTTTCTCATCGGGTTCAACAGTAATACATTTATTCTTTTATTGTATTTATTTATTCATTTATTTATTTGTTAATATATTTATTTATTTGTTTAATTATGTATTTGCCTTTTTCCCTTCTGGGATCAAGTTTGTCAAAATGTGTTCGGCTAAAGTAAAAATTCGATTTTAATTGTTTTACACTGCCGTTGTTATTTAATATATAACGTATTGTGTCTTCCGTTTCCTCTTTTGCCTTTTCCTGTCAAAATCTCTTTTGAGTTTGTTTTATTGCAGCGCATATTAAAATCAGTTGGGATAAACCCCTTTAAAACTGAGGGAAGAGGAAGTGGGGGGGGGGGGGGAGGGGTAGTGGATAGAACATGTTCGGGGAGTGGGAGCCAGATGGTGAGGTATGCCTTATCATGCAAGCGGTATTTCCTGCACTTTAATGATTAGGGTCAACAACAATGTGATTTGGGAACATGTCTTTAAAGTGTACATCGACGCGAAATGTCAGTAAAACATCATCATCATCATCATCATCATCATCATCATCATCATCATCATCATCATCATCATCATCATCATCATCATAAGCACCGCCACAACCATTAAAATAAAATTAATCATTTGAAGAATGTCTATAATGTTTTAACCTATGCATTCATAACTTTCTAAAGAAGCTTTGTAATTATTAACAACGTTAAAACACTCCAACTCCACACACGTGAGAAGAAAAAAAAATAACATATAATAATAACTGGACATGTTTAAGTGCCTAACCTATGGCTCTGGGCCCTTTACAAAAGAATATATAGCAAATAGGCGGCATGGAGTTGTTGTTATTGTTACCTGAGCCAGTTATGTAATATTGCAGTAGCGGCATGGAGTTGTTGTTATTGTTACCTGAGCCAGTTATGTAATATTGCAGTATGACTCAAAAGAGTCAGCAACTTGGTTTCTATGCATTTTCTTTATAGGAAAGGTCCTGCAAAACAAGTTGACAGAAATTTGACCAGTAAACTGACTACATTAATAATTTATTATGTCTATCAGTGTTGTGTTTTTTTTGTTCTTGTTTTTTTTACTTGAGAATTTTGGTTATCTGTTATGTTTCTTTTTGCTTCAAGCATAGAAATACATCAGAATATAGATCCTTGTTTCAAGCGAGAGGTTGGAAACAAATTTTAAACAGAAAGAAAAAAAAAGAAAAAAAAAAAGACCGAAAGAAAAACAGAAAGAAAGAAAAACAAGGAAGAAATAAATAATAAGAAAACAAGTCGCGTAAGGCGAAAATACAATATTTAGTCAAGTAACTGCCATTTTTCAGCAAGACCGTATACTCGTAGCATCGTCAGTCCACCGCTCATGGCAAAGGCAGTGAAATTGACAAGAAGAGCGGGGTAGTAGTTGCGCTAAGAAGGATAGCACGCTTTTCTGTGCCTCTCTTTGTTTTAACTTTCTGAGCGTGTTTTTAATCCAAACATATCATATCTATATGTTTTTGGAATCAGGAACCGACAAGGAATAAGATGAAAGTGTTTTTAAATTGATTTATACAATTTAATTTTGATAATAATTTTTATATATTTAATTTTCAGAGCTTGTTTTTAATCCGAATATAACATATTTATATGTTTTTGGAATCAGCAAATGATGGAGAATAAGATAAACGTAAATTTGGATCGTTTTATAAATTTTTATTTTTTTTTACAATTTTCAGATTTTTAATGACCAAAGTCATCAATTAATTTTTAAGCCACCAAGCTGAAATGCAATACCGAACCCCGGGCTTCGTCGAAGAGTACTTGACCAAAATTTCAACCAATTTGGTTGAAAAATGAGGGCGTGACAGTGCCGCCTCAACTTTCACGAAAAGCCGGATATGACGTCATCAAAGACATTTATCAAAAAAATGAAAAAAACGTTCGGGGATTTAATACCCAGGAACTCTCATGTCAAATTTCATAAAGATCGGTCCAGTAGTTTAGTCTGAATAGCTCTACACACACACACGCACACACACACACACGCACACACGCACATACACCACGACCCTCGTTTCGATTCCACCTCGATGTTAAAATATTTAGTCAAAACTTAACTAAATATAAAAACGGAAAAAAGAAAAGAAAGAAAACACAAAGGAAAAACAAAATTCAGAAACTGATAACAAAAAATCTACAAAGAAAGAGAGAAAATAAAAACACCAAAGCTCGAACACAGCGCAAGGCGATCGGCGGCCATTTTGAAAGATCGTGGCTGTAACGGGAAATCCGATTGGACACGCCGATGTTTTATGGCAGACGACAGTTTGCCCCGACGCCACGCTGTTTCCAACAGAAATCTCGCCCTAACGGACTCTCGCTAATCTAATCCCCAGATCGAGTCGTGAGAATGTGTTTGTCAAATCACTGTCCCTTGCTATACATCCAGACCTAATCACAAATAGAACGCATTACTCATGCAGTTAATACATCCAATCTTCTTCTTCTGCGTTCGTGGGCTGAAACTCCCACGTACACTCGGTTTTTTTGCACGAGTGGAATTTTACGTGTATGACCGTTTTTTACCCCGCCATTTAGGCAGCCATACGCCGTTTTCGGAGGAAGCATGCTGGGTATTTTCGTGTTTCTATAACCCACCGAACTCTGACATGGATTACAGGATCTTTTTCGTGTGCACTTGGTCTTGTGCTTGCGTGTACACACGGGGGTGTTCGGACACCGAGGAGAGTCTGCACACAAAGTTGACTCTGAGAAATAAATCTCTCGCCGAACGTGGGGACGAACTCACGCTGACAGCGGCCAACTGGATACAAATCCAGCGCGCTACCGACTGAGCTACACCCCCGCCCTCTAATACATCCAAGTATGGGTGCCGACAACCTACACTGAGATTACAATCAAATGCCAGTGTATAATACGTCATGACTTAGATTATAGAGTTCATAAAGACACTACTTAGACACGAGTTCATAAACGAGCAATTGTTCTGTTACCAAGGTCGTGGAGTGCAAATGAATAGCAACGGACACGATGAGAAGACGTAAGTCCCGAAAGACAGATAAACAATACACGTGACTTTGACTGAGGCCGATTACTGCATGCGTATACTCAGCTGAGACCGTTAAGACACTGATAAGAAAGCCCAATGCCTTTTTCTCCGAGCTGGAAGTAATGATTTATCGTAGTCATGAATAAAGAGAATACCAGAACAAAAAATGATGGGGGAAACCCAAGTGGGTATGGTCTGCTTTATCATAGACATAGCAGATAACTTGGAACACAATCTGTACAATCTGTATTTAAGCAGAACATAAAGTATTGCGCTATGCTGTGAACGACATTCGTCCAAAGTCTTGAATTTCATAAATATTATTTATATGAAGCACTTGCCAAAACAATGGACGTGTAATATAAAACCATCACTTCTGGTTGAGACACTGTCGATTTGTGCAGAACAAAATAATGAAAATGAATAATTCAGTACCAAAAAAACCAGACAAGGGTTAACAAGGTTACTACAAACTAACAAACAAACACAATTAATGAATTAAAGCTTCCAGCACACAAATCAATAATAACTTTTCTCTGAACTGTCGACAACCAGGAAACTGTCACAACTTAAAGAGCAATACCCTACAAGCAAAGAAGAGAACAAAACAAATAAACAAATAAATAGAGAGACACATACCTTCCAGCACAACACAAACTACCAATAACAGCAACTATAATACCCTGCACTGTATCGAAATTCAGCAAAACATAATGTTCACGATACACTAACACTGCACCTCAAGCAAGGAAGGAACGAACAATGACACGATGAGAGCTGCCTGCTTCTTACATATATATCCTGTACAACTCACTCCAAATGACACAGTCTACTCGTGTCCACTTGTTACAAGGGCTTTCCACTCAAAGTTGAGGGTTGACACCAAAGTGTCCACAGCCAGCTAGCTCACTTGCCGGACTTTTGTGACTGACTGTTAGTCTGCTTGCATGCAATATTGTCACAGTTTAAAGAGAACTACCAAAGATTTGCGTTAATTTTGCTTTCAGTCATGTTTTGTCAAATGGAAAGAAAAGCACAGTTGGTCCTTTGAATACTGTTTCGTGAAAATATAGAGATCATAACAGATCCCTAATACATAAGCGGCTATTTATCAAATAAAATTAAAATCAAAATTTAAAAAAAATCGTACTCTCTACTCTTATTAAACAATTAGGTGAAAAAGTATAACTGGTATTCCAATAGTCATTAAGAACTTCCAATCCTATGCGAACTGTCAAGGCTTACAAAGTAAACAAACGATTAACTGAAAGTCCTCTATCTTCTATATAGTTAGCCTACAAAATAGATATTGTATTTAGTTGTATTTTGACTCTCTACTTTCTAGTTATGGTACTAACCTCTTTTCACCAGAGCGACATTCTCGACTCAGTTTCAGCATGCGTTCAAGCCAGAATAGTATACCCGACCTACTACGTGGTAATCCACTGCGTGTCTGATACTGTCAAATTGAGCTAAACCACAGATGCAATCGGTCCAGCGCTTACGCCGATCGCAGTGTCGTCCAGGGCATACGTCATCATTTGTCACTCTTTTGTGTCCAATGTCCCCCTGGAGTCTTTCATTCACTGTGCCCAGTGGACACGAAGAAAGACTCATGAGTACTCTCTTCTCTCTCTTTCTTTCCCTTCGTGTCAAAATTGGCCCAGTTTTAAAAGGAGACTCATAATTTCCCTCTCATCTCGCCCAGCTAGAAGCGAAGGTGTTATTTTCGTCACGGTCTTTCAGTACAGAAAAAGAAAAGCAAGAAGAAAGGCAAAGAATAGAAGGTGGCAAATGTCAAGAAAAGCGAAGAATAGAAAATGGAGAATGTCAAGAAAATCATGTCAACCACAAGGTGACGACAGGTCTCAGAAAGAAAAGCACGGATCGCTTCCATCGGACAAAATCAGCGAGCTATTGTGACAAGGGAAGAACCAAGCGGAAAATTACCGATGAGTCGACTTTGTTCCGCATAAGACCTCCTGTCGTTCTACTCCTCTTTCCGGAAGCTCACCTATATCCCCGCGATGATGGGTCTTAGTCCTGTTGGGTAACCAGCCCGCTGATGGTTATCGGTTAGAGAAGAAAGAGATTTCTGGAAGTTGTCAGGAACCGGTTAGCTGCCGTCTGTCAGTGTGCCAGTGACAGGACAGATGTCATTTTCAGATATGGGAAATATGGAAAGCCCCTTCGATGTTATCGGCGCTTTTTGTGTCCGTTTCTGAATTGTGTGTGTGTGGCTGTCATGAGCACTGAGCGAGAGACTCAGATGTCCTAGACCACTGCTGTCTGGCCTGTGGACCACCTGGGGCTCTCTGTCCTGGCCTGCTCATTAGTCATCGCTGGACTCCAATGAAAGTTAATTAAACTGCTGTCGAGGGTGGGTCACAGTGGCACTGGCATCCTCTGAGACTCGCCCTTCGCTAAAAGCTCTAAACTCATATTCATGCTGTTTTTATGTTGTCTTTTACTGAGAAATATTGGTATAATATAAATATTGAATACTCTTCTATTTGCTCACCGACAAGGAGTTTTAAGGGTGAGAATGCAAACAGTACCAGGCTATTTTCTTAATGAAGATTCGCAAATGATATACACAAATTCTCACACACAAAACAGCTATGTACCTCATATATAGTCGCTGTTCTGTCAAACGAAAAAAAATGACAAACCTATTGGAAGACAAATAATCACAGGACCGCTGTTTCTTTGCATGCTTTTGATTTTCGCAATGAACACTACTAGTTTCAAACTTTAATTGTATTTAATTGTTAGAACAGAGAGAACCGAAGTATGCAGACCATTCTTATTTTTAGAAGTTGAACTGTATCTTCTAACCCGCTATACATCAAACATCAGTTCATATGTCTTTTTAAATCCTGCCAAAACAAAATAAGCGTGCTCACCTTTTCAGAGACAAAACCTTCCTGCGACACTGAACAGAACTCTGCACAACAATCCTTCGACAGTGCACACGCGCACAGGTGAGCCACACCCACACCAAATAAACCAACAAGCAATTGTTACTTGCAAAAAAATGTTGCACAGACTGTGGATGTTGATCTGAATGCGCTCGACACACTGACAGGTAAAGATCGCGAATGAAACCCACGACCCGAACCAACTGACCATCAGACGTCGACTGCACACACACGCACCTTTTTACTCTCACGGACACAGGTGAGCGGAGCTTGTTTGGATTATAAGCCCTACGGTACAGTAATATACCCGTGCTTGCTTGCGTTCTCTCTTTCTCTCTCTCTATTTAGCATGTCGAGCCTGGTTGGGGGCGGAGCTGCAGGTGGAGGCATGTGTTAATTATTGGTTTTTGCTCTCAGGCTTGCCTTTCGTCAAGGTACGATACTGTTGCGAAAGACTGATTCGAAAAGCGGTGGTAAAAACCTCAATCGGATGATGAGGATGTTGCGTTTCGCTACCTGTGGGTTTGTGGCCTGCGGGGGCTGGGGTTAGGGTGGGAAGGTGTGCATGAATGATTTGGACTGACTGATTTATTGCTTTATCCTAATGTGATTAACTGCATATTGCAGTCTCGGGTGAACTGATCCATAGTATAAACATGTCTGGTTATTTTATTGTACATATTTCCATTTTATTTCATTTTTATTTATTTTTCTTTTTTTATGTGATTTATTTCATTTTGTGTTTTATTTCATTTTATTTTATTTACTTCATTTTATTTGATTATTTTTTTTAATTTTGTTATGTCTCACCTCTCTTTCTTGCTTTTATTTTTAATTCTTATTCGTTATAAATTACTATAATCTTCTAGTCCGTATATAATGTGTCATTATATTTATATTAAGTAACTGTCTGTTTCATCTACAATAAATTCCAACAAATAAAGAAGTTATTTCCCTTCATATACGTCTACATATTTTCCTTACCCGCACACACAGAACCACTTTACCTCAGAGTCAGTGTCTGTTTCAATGACAACAACAATTCAAATTATGATTCTTTTTATTTTAATTGCACGGGTTTCACTCAGAAAATGAAGCCACAGGCACGCTTGAGAACTAAAATCGGCAGGTCATAAACGTAATGTCGTTGGCACGCGTTCACACCTTCAGTGCGACGGTGAACAACCAAAATAACCGTAAAGGGTATAACTCAGACAATACTGGCACCTTCTCTGCAACGCACCCGTCAAAATTAAACACCAATATTTGCAGAGCCCGCTACACTCTCCTGCCCTGCACGAACCCCTTCGCTTTTCAGTAGAAACTTCTTTCCCAGGCAAAGCAGCAGAGCGGCGACACTTCAAACCTCAACCATTAGAACCAATCTCCCTCTCTCCATTCTCTTCCTCAACACCTGTCCAGGTGACAAAGGCTGGGGGATCGAACTCTAGACCGTACAGAAAACCCGTTGCCGTTGGCTGGTAGCAGTAGTAAGCCAAGGCCTCATTGAGAAAAAGCTGAGCGGGAACGAAATTTGAGGGGAGCTGCTTGCATCAATTTATACCCTGAAGATTGCCCGGGTAACTTGAGCACATAATATTAGAGCGTCACAATTTACACTTTACACTCGCTGAGGTCCTTCAAGGTGATTTTCACTTTCCTTCGACCAGTGCAGCGATAGGTACAAATCATTCAAGTTAAACTGTACAAAACGCGAACTTTATTTGATAATTATGCCGCGTTTTCTTCGCCAGGGTGTTTTACCTTGTGGTTAGAGCTTGCTGTTGGTTACTTATTTACTACATCTGTGCGCAAGTGAAGCGAAAACCCTCGTGGTGGGGACTGTTTTCATACAAACAGTTGCCAATAGCTGGAGGCCAAAAGAGGACCAGAATGACATGTGTTTTGCCTGCTGCTGCAGGGTGTTTAAAAAATCCATGTGACTTTCCCCAGGTTCTCAGGTTGTAAAATGCACCTCAGTGACAGACGGCGTTAAACAAAATTAAACCACTTGACCAGAATCCTCCTGAAATGTATAGTAAAAAGCACTCTTCATCCACTGTCATAATTTACCGGATCACTTGTTGTTGTCGTTTTTACCAACTTTCCCACCGCTTCAGCAAATTTATCTGATAACATTTCATCCACTGTCATAATCTACGGGATCGCTTGATTTTTGTTTTATTTGTATTTACCAACATTCCCACCACTTCAGCAAATTCATCTGATAACATTTCATCCACTGTCACAATCTACGGGATTGCTTGTTTTTTTGGGTGTGTGTTTTTTTCCTTTTTTTATGTGTTACAATTACCCACTTTTCCACCACTTCCGCAAATTTATCTGATCATAATTATTTTAGTGTCATTTTTTAATATTTTATTTACCGAAACTCATTTGACATACTACAAGAAAAGAGATAAAGCACAGGATACTCTGATTCTATTCTTCTGCTATAATATCTTTGTCTTATTCGTCTACATATTCATTTATTTAACTGGAACTACTGCTTTATGTTATCACAAGATAACTTCCGTGCAGATTCAAGTGCACTGCGTGTCTTTATTTTGAAAAACCCTTTATCTTCCTTTCCGCGCGTTTTCATCGCATCAATTTTAACAAGGTTTTTGGTTTCTTTCTCTCTTTTGAGCAGGTCCCTCCTTATGATGTCAATGCCTGAAAAATAATTCACCCTTTGTGTCTGAACGCACGGTTCAATTAGTTCTCTTTTCACGCACCATTAAGCATTAACCCTTTTGGGCCCAAGTAAGTCAAGTTCCCTCAGGTCACTTCTTTGCTGGTGGACTGTAAAGAGCCTGCAGCTAGAAGATGACAAGTAGGATTGGTTTCTGCAGTTCATCAGACAACTGGCTTTCTTTATCAGACAACTAGCTCTCTCGGCGCCTGCATTGTGCAACGTCCTCTGAGCGAATAGTGTCCACTCTAAGCACATACAATGTCCGCACTGAGACCCTACACTAAAGCAAACGGCAGAGCCTTAGAAGAAAAGGATGTTAATTGACCTTTTAGACTTGAAGACATAGAGCCTCCACCTTACCTTTGAAATCTTAACAAAAACAGTTTGAACTTTTCACGAAAGAAAATTGTTCACCCACTCAGCTGGCATTCTTGACGACTTTCATACTTTAGAGTCAGACCGGACGCCACAAAGGGAGTTTCGAATGCACTCTGGGATTGCTAATGCACCATGCAAATGGAGCGTGAGTATGAGAAGATGATCAAAGCCAGAAGTGATGTTCATAGAGGAAACTCTCGAATAGTTAGAAATTATGTCAAGGTATAAAAATGACACGAATCAATACAAACTGGACTTCAAATTTGTAAAAAAAAAAAACCACCACCAACAAAAGTTGCAGTGCTAGATCAAAGCCCTGAAATAATTAATGTGGGGTCGTATTAGAGACAATACAAATTCCTTACGCCAAAAGATCTGTAAAAAAAATATGATTAAACAAATTCATTGTGGGGGCTTCATTTACAAAAGATCAAATGCACCAAACACTGAGGGGAAAGTAATTTCACGTATTTCACAAAGTGGTTCAATTATAAAAGCTTCGAGAAAAACTCGAACCCATCAAATTAAACAGGAAAAACATTTAGAAGAAACAGACTTCAGCATTTGTCCATCAGAAGTGAAAAGGGTGAGGAAACATGAAAAAGAGACGAGGAAGAGCGATGGGAGGGGTTGGGGGTCGCACAGACAGGAAGACAGAACGGACACTCGTGCGTTCGCGGACATTGAGGCAGAACTGAGATCGATCATAAAACAAACTGAAAACAAAGTCTGTAAATCCACTGAGCTTTACCACATCTAAGAGTAATTTTGGCCAATACAATCTGGTCACCGTCTGTTGATTTGTATTCCAACAGTAACCCGTGTGCAATCAGCTCAAATCATGTTGGACGTTGTAAAAATGTCCCTGTAAGCGTAATTTTATAACCGGACCCGTATGCATCCTGCTATCCATAGATTGAATTCCCATACAACATGTCACTATTTCTGATTTGGAAAAGTTAATAATCTCTATGAATCAAAAGTCAACAAGTAAATAATGACGACGTTTTTGAATAACAATTTTACAAAGATGTCTAAAGTCAGTTGATTATCAAACTCTATATACGCTTCTCTATAAGTCTTCTTTTTTTTTAATTCTGTTTTGGATTTATTTTCTATATACACTGTCATCCATGACCTAAACTAAGACAGTTTCTCCAAAATAATGCTTAAATAATGTATAATAAAAAATTTAAAAAAACATCACACAACTAAATACATTGCGGCTGTCTGTGTAAACCCAAAAGGTAATCATTCCCTCCCATGATTATTAGACGTTAGCACAGACGTAAATCAGCATCGAAATCAAACAACCACACATCTCTACACAAACGCGTCCTCCGACACCACAGACCCCAACGGAAGCAAAGGGAGAGAAATCCCCTCCGGCAAATCTCGGAGGTAACGTAACGTTGTTAGCGAAGAGGAGGCGCTCCATTAGGGAAAAGACTGGCGACAAAGTCTCACATTGTGAGACTAGATTAGATTGAAGCTTTGGGGCCAAAGAAGGGTCTCTTCCTTCAGTTACTCCTTATTGGCTTCCTTGACAGGCATCGGAAAAGCTGTTCTTATCTTGTAAAGAAGACGGGATTAGAAGAGAATCGCACTGAAGTGCATTTCAGAATGACGGTGTTTTCCTGGGTTAACTGAGTCGTTGAAATATCCCTTTGAAAGACAGACAGCACGAGTGGAAAGCTTTACGAGTCACACTGTTTGCGGGACTAAGAGTATTTTCTGAATATGGTTGAAAAGGTTTTACTTGTTAGCTGTTTATTCAGGTATACAAGTCAAGATCTTATTTTTCTTTGTTTATTCAAGCATTTAATTCAAGAACTTACTGTTTAGCTGCTTATTCAAGCACATACGTCAAGAACTCGCACATTATCGGTGTATTAAATTAACCGATTGACAGTACGTGTTCTTTGCTTCAGGGTCCATCCTGAGCAGTATACAATCTACAAGGCGATGTTCCCAGTGCTAATAGTCCAAGCATTCGCTGCTTGTTGACTTCGAGATATGGCATCGATGGTGCTGGCTACAAATTGCAAAGAATGTGCTAGTGTTTCTTCTTTGTTCTACCTTTTTTGAGTGTTATGTAGCACGTTGTTTATTCGCTACCGAAAGTCCTCAGGTGTCAGCCAGTTTAGAGAGCGCAAGCTTTAATGTTGATGTTGCTATCGTTAAAGCTTGCAGTTTTCCTGTATTCTCATTTTCAACGAAAAACAAGAGAACAAAGCACCGGCTTCGATACAAATTGCTGCTGATCCCCCAAAGTAAGGATAATCACGATCTACTTATGCCCAATTCACATACACAAAACTGGCCCATATGTCCACTATTCATATTACACAAAACCCTCCCGACCTCAGACTAGAAGATTACAGTAATTAGTCCACCTTAAGATGTTGCATGGTGTTGACAACAGCTAATCCCGTTAGGCAATGAGCTTTTCGTGTCATCGCTGCAAGATCCAGCTATCTTCCAGAGAAGTTAGCTAACAGTTTATACGCTTCATCAGTCAGGCGTTGGCTCACACGATACTTACGAGAAAACCCTGCCAAACAATGAAGGGAGATATCGATAAGTGTACACCGCGTATAAGAACTAATCTGCGAGTTTGTTTCAACAGCGCTCTGATGATGTTGATAGCGGATGACACACACGCCACAACAATCTCGACTTCTGGAGGTCTCTATTTTCGGGCTAAAATGACAGGGAAATGTGTAAATCATATACAACCACTGTGCCTGCAATCTCTGTATAAGTTTACTTTCAACGCAACTGTATTTGGCGTGTGGAGATTTTGTTCCTGGTGGGTATGATAGGACGGATCAGTTTGAAGTATCAAGGTACAGGGGATTTTTTTGCCCGCCAGGTAAGGGTATACTTGATACCTCATGAGAATATTTATTCGAGCCGCTGGGTCGACTTGACCAAGGGACGTTAATTTTCGCTAATATGTGTACCGACTGATACGCTTATTTCATGAGTTTAGCGGCGTATTTTAGGGCTTACGGGACGAACACAGCCACATTTTGTCTTCTCTTAACGATGATGGTTGCCAAAAATCTCTCTCTCTCTCTCTCTCTCTCTCTCTCTCTCCCTTTCTCTCTCTCTCCCTCCCTCCCTCCCTCCCCTCTCTCTCTCTCTCTCTGTCTCTCTCTCTCTCGCGCTCACTCTGTTTCTCTCTCTCTCTCTCACCCACTCTCTCTCTCTCTCTCTCTCTCTCTCTCTCTCTCTCTCTCTCTCTCTCTCTCTCCATCGTCTCTCTCTCTGCTACAAGTTAATCGCAAGCCAATCATGAGATAATTTACTGGGCTGGACACTTGGGCTCAAGATATTTTTATTGCAAACAAGTGCGAAGCGAACCAAACACTCTCGCCGCCCCACTTCAGATGTCACCTAGGTTTTTGCGAGAGTGCTGAAGGACATGGGGAGAGCGGACCGCGGCAGCTAAGTTTTCCTTTGGCCGTGCAGAAATGAATGACTCGACTGACTTTACACAACATGGCCGACATCGTTTAGTTAGCACAACATAACACCCCAAGGGGGACCACTCTAGGAGCACACCCTTTCGTCAAACTCTTGACAAGGTGGTTCAGGAGGGAAGCAGGAAAGAAATGGTTGAAAACCAACGAGCTCCATTTTTTTTTGGGGGGGGGGGGGGGGGGGGGCGGGGCGGGGGGGAGGGGGGGTGGATTTGGGGGGCTCGCTATCGATACGGATCGGTAAAATTCTGTGCAAAGTCGTCTGTGTTGGATCTTGATTTTGCTCCTGACCCTTCTTTATTTCTAAAGTAAGAGGGATAAGGATAAGATTGAACAAGTTAATACATGAACGAGGAATATTTTACGAGATCAGACGCCAGCAAAATTCTGATTAAAATCAAGTGCCAATAGAATCGTTTTTGTGCGTGTATGTGTGTGTGTGTGTGTGTGTGTGTGTGTGTGTATGTCAGTGTTCATGCGTGCGTGAATGCATGCGTACATCAATAAGTGCGTGAATGCTTTTGTCCCTGTGCGCGTGTGTGTATGCGCGCGCATGTAGGAATGGCAAAATGAACGGATCTGGGGAGAAGTGGCAGGAAGCCATATAGTCTTGGCCATAAACTGCCACTAATCTCGAGAAAAATAAACACCCTGCTAAAACCAAGAACCCGGACAAGTGCAGTTGATAGAGTAAAACGCGGCAGGGAGGTAGAGACACGAGTCTCTGCAGATAGCGGAGGTCGTCAAAACATAAATATACAACTGGATTATTCCGCTGCGCCCTGATTAGATAGTTGTGTGCAGCACTGCATAAACTCTGTATGACACTATCTTTACTGAATGACCTCAATGTCTCGGCGTCTCTTACTGAATAAATCTAAACAGAAAGCACGCGAACTCAGTGCTTATAATCTTAGGGAACTCCACTTAAAACGTTAATTGAAGCAATGAGGTACGGGTGAGTATGCATGCCAAAGTTGTGTACACAAATAAACAAACGCATCGAATGAAACAATTATCATCTTTTTGCGTTTTTTTCTCTCTCAATTTTCATATTATTTCTGTAATTCTTGTTCGTTTCTTTAGATGTGCAATAGGCGAGGATAATACAAAATCAGCTATAACTAAAGCAACTCAGCATTCGGCTCATGTAACAAATTCTTGACTAGCCTCACACCGTGTTTTGCCAAATTGCTTTGAAAAAAAAAATGCAATGTGACTTTCAATTCAACTCCATGTATGCCAGTTTGTAAATATCGAATACATCAATTAACGATAAGCGCACCACAAACAAACCCGATATGTACGCCATTTACAAAACAAACAAACAGTAAAGGCACCTGAAGAAGAACGATGAATGCCTTGCAAAGGGGGGGAAAAAAAAAGCACAGGTCACTTGCGATGTGTATCATGCCCTAGGTCAAGGCAAAAGCGATTATGTGCCAGGCCGCGGAATATAATGATGCACGTGCGGGCAGGCGAGTCGTGTGCACTCAGGTGTTATGCGCTACACGCTAGCAGGTTCTGTTCTTTAATCACTATATGCAGTGACAGCCGTTATATTTTTAGTTACTGTATTATTATGATACTAAACACTAACAGGTTATTTCTGTAGTCAACACTATGCATGCAAGGACTGCTGTCACAGTTTTGAATTACTACTGTTTGTGATAATATAATGTTGTACCTGCAGGAAATCCGTGTTACACACATCGAGATCAATGCACCACATGCTAGCAGGTTCTGTTCTTTAGTCACTGCGAATGGACTGTCGTTATATTGTTCTGATACATGTAACTGCATGAAGCGAGTGTTGCGCATCCATATCCTTCTAAAAGCACCCCCCCCCCACCCCCCCCCCCCCCCTATCCCAACCGTCACCCCCTCCCCGACATGTTACTGGACTGACTCAAAATCTATACGTTCCTTTCCGTTTCTCTACGTACGTACACGCAACATCTCCGTCTCTCTGTACTGAGAAATAATGGGGAAATGCGACTGTACGCCTGACTTGTCCCCAACCAGCCAGTTGGAAGTAAGGCGGTTTTCAGCCAGGAGTCTAGTTCCAGGAGCCCACCGGCAGATGGCTTTCACAGCACGCGTTAGGGAGAAGTCGGTACACTGTTTAACTAGACAGACAGCACTGACGTACACATTTTGGTATCTCTTTGCGGGTTCTTTAAAGGCTGCCATATTCGTAGCGTTCATTAATTAATTCATATTGTTCACATGTGCCAATAATGTTATAAAACTGTAACTAAGGGGATACAATAACGATTGGCTGTAGCTTTCGAACACAGAAAAACATTATTTCAGTATTGCAAAGTGGTGTTGATAGTGTCGAATGTTAAACAGAACAGTCTCAAACGCCATCTTTGGTTTACGAAACGTCACGAAGTGACGACAACGGTCTAAAAATAGCCCAAGTCCTGGAGAACTGTTGCTAAACAATGCAATAAAGAATTAATTATTTCTCGTAATTGGTAAGGACTTCAAACCTAAAACTTTGCAGGAAGCTTAATTTATACATCCCCGCAACGATGGGAAAAGCCTTGGAAGTAATTAAACTAATTAAATAGGACTATGTCAGCCTTTAAGGGCCATGGTTAGTGCCTTTATTTTTAATACCAAGTACGAATAGACAGCAATGACGTAATAATTATGTCCCTGTCACTATGTGTTTAGTGCTTTTTTTATAACTGATGATGAAAGTCACTTGTTCATTCCGATGCTTGTTATTCTCTCAGGTGCCAGCTAGGAGATTGGTTCCCCATAAATCTCACTTACTCTATGGAACATGCATTAGCATTTAGATAGCTTACTTCCCTTTGTTTCTCAGATGATAAAAACCACTAGACATGTGTGCACATGCACCTGGGATGCGATAGTTGGATATCACTATCCTTTGGTCATCAAGAATTAAAGATAAAAGCGTACAAGCTTGAATGTAAACGTACTCATCGCCTTAGGATTCGATGACAAGGGTATTCTTGCACACAATGATGTGCTAATGAGATTGTTAGATACGCTGCGCTTAGTCTTAAATATATATAATTTTTATAGGAAAAAGTCCTCGAGACATAAGTTGAATCTTCTACGAAGAAACAAAGGGACATAAGCGCAATAAATATAGCCGACATGTTCAACAAAAGTAAGAGTTATGCGGAGCCAATTTTCTTACACACAATGATGTGCTAATGAGATTGTTAGATACGCTTAGTCTTAAATATATATATATATATACAAGCCCTCAAGACGTAAGTTGAATCTTTTACGAATAAACAAAGGGACATAAGCGCAATAAATATAGCCGACATGTTTAACAAAAGTAAGAGTGATGCGGAGCCAATTATCTTACACACAATGATGTGCTAATGAGATTGTTAGATACGCTTAGTCTTAAATATATATATAAAAGAACAAGTCCTCAAGACATAAGTTGAATCTTCTACGAATGTACACATTATATTGGGTCAAGAACACTTTTGAATCACGCACGAGTTAAGCAAGAGGAAAATCCTGTCGGCCGAGTCAGAACTCTTGTGTAAACTGTGGGGGAAATCCGTCAACGCCAAAACGAGAGGGTTCAACAGACAAACCAAAGAGGGAAATCCCAGACACGATCAGCGCCAGCAAGTCAAGTGAAAGCATCGATCATTGAGTCACTAGGATACCGACAACTCTCATAGTAATGTCAGGGCATGGAGGATGTGATCCGTGGGGAATGTTGTGTTGATCGTATGTCAATACCGTCGGCGACAATAAAAAAAATGTGACAAGGGCTTACGACTAAGCGGGAGATAATATATGTGTTGTTAAACCAGCAGAAGCAGAAGACGTAGAAAAGAGAAAAACGGGGGTAAACGCATAGCTTCAAAATGAAGTTGTGTATGGTTTGCTGTACTAATTTCAATTCAGCTGTGTGAAAATGTACCTAATTAGCTGAAAATGTACTTCCAACTATGAGCATGCTCCATAGGACCCTTTACAAAAACTGTCGTAATAGTGGCAATTTATCCATTTTATGATTCTTTGCTTCAAAACAAACCTATAGCCAGCACCATAACTCGAAAACTGTAACAGGAAACATTGTTCCAATGCAATAGTGTGTCTACCCTGAAACTATTTAATGCCCATGCACCAAGGGAGGAACAATAACCTAATCAAGGGAGCGAGTCTACACGCTTAGCTTCGTGCCCGGGCAGGATGTTAAACAAATCGCTGAGTGTTTCGGAGTATTGCCTAGGCCGCATTAAGAGTTTCAACGAAGGTGGATTGTTTGCAGAATTGTCGCCATTTTGACACGTCGTAAGATTATCAGATCATGTCCATTTTGATGGATCGAAACTGAAGTGGGCGTTCGTGGGAGGCAATTGAAGTGTCTGAATATGCTGGCATAGTCAAACCATAACATATCATAATCATTCCAACCATAGAATAGTTGACAAGGATCGATATCTCAGGGTAGATGACATTGGCCAGGCACACGAATCGCTGTATAAGTACAACCCGTAATGAGTGGATGTATACAAGTGTTACTATATGCCAGAGGCGTACATGCTCGTTCCTATGTTTGCTTTCTTGAAGAGAAACACTGAACATTGATACTTCTTTAAGGTATGACAGAACATTAACACGGTGTACACGGACCCACAACAAACCACACACTTATGATTTGACACGTACTTATAGAAGGCGAGGAAAGCATACAATAGATGCTATTTACAACGTTGTAATCGAACACAATTTTCCCACTGGCGCTGTTGATAGTCAAAACGTGTCACATCGAACGTCAATACGTTTAACAATTCACTTCTGACATCCAGGAATATTATTACTGTACTAGGCGCGGGGGGAAAGTGGTTGAGAAACAACAGGCTTACTCCTTAATAGACCAAATACTTGACCGACTCTACTCAGGGCAAATACACTTGAAAACAAAGGACATACGTAGCTCAAACTAATCGTCTAAAAACCGAGAAAAGAAGGAGAGAGAGAAAAAAAATACGCGTGTAAGTGTTTCAACAGTATTACTGCCACGTTTCCGAAGCGTACTGCCCATCATAATTCACCCTGGAATCCCTCTCACTAGACATCCATCATACAAAAAAAGAAAAGAAAAGAAAGAAAAGGCGTCTCCAGACATGAAATGGCGACTGGCATGTTCTGAGGGAAAGGAAAGAACAGAAAGGTCTGAAGTATATGCATATATACACATACACCCAAGCCATTTAAAAAATGTCAAAAACGTCGCTGACATAAGAAACCCTAAGTCCCCATTGTCGTTGGAGACTCGGAGTAGGTCCACTTGAGGGAAAACCCGTATTGTGGGTTGTACAATGCGGTAAGTCCAACGCGACGTCTGAAGAGGGATATATGCTAGTACAGTGGAACCCCCCTTTTAAGACCCCCAAATTTAAGACTTCCTCCTTTTTAAGACCTTGTTTTCTCAGATTATATGTGTTTATAACATCTGTGGGGCGGGGATGTAGCTCAGTCGGTAGCGCGCTGGATTTGTATCCAGTTGGCCGCTGTCAGCGTGAGTTCGTCCCCACGTTCGGCGAGAGATTTATTTCTCAGAGTCAACTTTGTGTGCAGACTCTCCTCGGTGTCCGAACACCCCCGTGTGTACACGCAACCACAAGACCAAGTGCGCACGAAAAAGATCCTGTAATCCATGTCAGAGTTCGGTGGGTTATAGAAACACGAAAATACCCAGCATGCTTCCTCCGAAAACGGCGTATGGCTGCCTAAATGGCGGGGTAAAAAACGGTCATACACGTAAAATTCCACTCGTGCAAAAAACACGAGTGTACGTGGGAGTTTCAGCCCACGAACGCAGAAGAAGAAGAAGAAGATAACATCTGTAACATTACACCCATTTTAAAACTCCCTCCTTTTTAAGACCTGATTTTCTTAGATTTTGGAGGTCTTAACAAGTCGCGTAAGGCGAAATTACTACATTTAGTCAAGCTGTGGAACTCACAGAATGAAACTGAACGTAGTCCGCCGCTAGTGCAAAAGGCAGTGAAAGTGACGAGCCAGTTTGGCGCGGTAGCGGTTGCGCTGTGCTTCATAGCACGCTTTACTGTACCTCTCTTCGTTTTAACTTTCTGAGCGTGTTTTTAATCCAAACATATCATATCTATATGTTTTTGGAATCAGGAACCGACAAGGAATAAGATGAAAGTGTTTTTAAATTGATTTCGAAAATTTAATTTTGATCATAATTTTTATATGTTTAATTTCAGAGCTTGTTTTTAATCCAAATATAACATATTTATATGTTTTTGGAATCAGGAAATGATTAAGAATAAGATGAACGTAAATTTGGATCGTTTTATAAAATTGTTAATTTTTTTACAATTTTCAGATTTTTAATGACCAAAGTCATTAATTAATTTTTAAGCCACCAAGCTGAAATGCAATACCGAAGTCCGGCCTTCGTCGAAGATTGCTTGGCCAAAATTTCAATCAATTTGATTGAAAAATGAGGGTGTGACAGTGCCGCCTCAACTTTTACAAAAAGCCGGATATGACGTCATCAAAAAATATTTATCGAAAAAATGAAAAAAACGTCCGGGGATATCATACCCAGGAACTCTCATGTCAAATTTCATAAAGATCGGCCCAGTAATTTAGTCTGAATCGCTATACACACACACAGAGACAGACAGACACACATACACCACGACCCTCGTCTCGATTCCCCCCTCTATGTTAAAACATTTAGTCAAAACTTGACTAAATGTAAAAATGAGTAAAGAAAAGATAAATAGATGAATAAATAAAAACATAAGATATACCCCTCATTCATTCTATCTAAATGAAAGTGTTTCTTGAACAACGAATATGTAGCTCTATATTTTATCAAAAAGTTTAGTTTGTGTCTGATTAAGAGGTTGAAGATGTTATAGCAGATAAACATACAGTCAACCGCTTGCTTTCCTGTCATTGTCCTATGTTTTTCAATCTCAAACACACCGACACACCTAGCCGGACACACATGCACATCGAGACTTTGTATTGCTGTCTAAAAACTGTAGACAGAATATTTACTCCATTTATTTTTAGCACTCGCTTGGCAATACAGAAATTATAGCCGCTGGATCTGATTGTCATGTCCAACAAATCCCAATATCACCCACGCTAAATTACACATCAAACTGATATTCATCAGCCTATTACTCAAGCTTATGTCTGACCTCTGTTGACAAGGCACATTTTTGTCAACACGCTGATGAGGCGATTCTTTCAGGGTCGTGTTACGTATCATATTAGATTACACAATAGCAATACTCACAATAACGTCTCAAAACATATATCATTTTGTGTACACGGAAAAGATCGAGGGGAATATCAAAATAGTTTGGCAGAAAAAAAACAAATGCACTAAAGAGGCTATTATTTTCTTAAATGTATACACGATCCAGTGTAGCATGGACAATGAAAGCCGCGCACAGCCATGCACGTTTTGCAAATGCTATAAAAGTATGAACCATATGCATTGCGCATGCACACTTTGTTCTGTTCGCGTATTAACACAACTTTTGTTCTAATTGGCCATTGCTTTCACTGATAACATCGGAGCTGAACTATATTCACTTGCTCACAGCATATTCGCAAGGTTCATAGAACTGCTTGGTGTTCAGCTTTGCACTGAAATGTGCACTTTAGCAAAGACAAGGGACACCGTTCTGTCGTAACAACCAAAAGACCATACGTAACAGAGCTCACAATTATGCTGAAACAAAAGAAAGTATGCGTAACACATCTCACAGACTGTAATCCCATGGACTATTAATGGGATTCACCCACTAAGCCAATAGGGACTGCAGTCACACACCGACTCGTGCGAAAGTGAAACAAGCCTGTTTCGCGTGCACAGATTTGAGCAAATATGACAGGAAAGGGGGAAGAACAGAGAGGACAAAGTGACAGAGAGACAGTCAAAGGATTGAGGCGATGAAGAATGAAAAGTGAAGGCGATTAACACTAGTGCCATGGTGAGACAAGTGTTGACAGGGGGGATCAGAGCGTGACGCTGAGAAAGTTCTCCTCCATGAAGCTGATGAACCCATGCAGTGCTGCAACTGTAAGCTTCTACCTCTGCCTGGGGTTTTCTTACATGTAGCTAATGAACCCATGCAGTGCTGCTACTGTAAGCTTCTCCCTCTGTCTGGACAATGTGAAAAATGACATATACCTGCTGTTCAGCGACTTTGATACGGTACGAAGTGTAGAGTTAGACAAGCTGCCACCCCTTACCTCCTAATCGGTCTGCTTGTTAATATTGGCTGTCGATTCTACACATTTGTTCCTCTTCAAAGATTGAGGAAAACCTAATGGAGAACAAACAAACAAACAAACAAACAAACACACACACACAAACAAAACAACAGCCCCAAAACGAATGTTGGGCAGATGGGGGGAAAGGCTATAAGCAAAAACAACAACAACAACAACAAAAGAAAAAGCAAACAATCAATCTCGTACCAAAAATCAAACTACACACACACGCTTGCACGGGCGAACAAACACACACACACACACACACACACACACACACACGCGCGCGCGCGCGCGTGCATTCACATACCCTTAAAAAACCCTAAAACGTCCACATATACACACGCTCACCTAAACAACACACACAAATAAATCACACCGGCAAACTAACAGCAGTCGCGTGTTCGCACAGAAGTGCTAACCAGAAAGCCAAAACCCAAAGCAGGAAAGGCTTCTATGTCCATGTACACATCCGTCCCGCCAACCCCTAAGCACTGACCCTCCACCTAATGTAACCACAAATACAAACAGTCAATATCTGAGTTACCGTGACCATAAAGTAACGCCGTAACAGTCTTCGCCAACATTTCCTATACCCTGAGCCACAGGGGACCCAAGGGTTGAGCAATGATTAGCGACCCTAAAAATAATCATGCGCCTAATTTCACTTTGACAGGTGAAATAACGACTACTGGGTCTGATTCCGCCAGGCGTTGAAAAGGGATAGGAGAGATTTATTGATCGATGGAGCAAACGAAATGAAAAGGTAGAGATTGAGGCTTCTCCTAAGCTATACGCAGCAATTTAACTACACAGAAGACTGCGCTAGCAAGCTAAAACTTACCCTAGAATAATGAAAATGAAAATGATGAAAAAATCAATGTAAGGTACTAAACGAGACGAATCATATTGCTTGCTTAGCTTACAATATTGGCTATTTCAAAACGCCTGTATTAAATGAGAAAATTACTGACTTTTTCAAGAACAGCGCCACTTCAAATTCACACAGATGAAATGTGAAGGTTCATTATGTTCGGTTTCACGCAGAAACGTTTTTAGCCTTGAACACTGTCTTACAATGTTCTTCATTGTCATCAGAAAGTCTATTTACGATCATCATCGTCGTCAACCGAGAAGAAAAGAGAAGAAGATTACGTTGAAGACCGCTAAAGAATTTGCTTCTTTTCATGAGATTTGGTCGGTGGTCCTACATTTATGTACATTACTAATCCGCTAACGGCCGTAACAGATCCCAAAAATCCAGCCTCAAGCAGATTTGTAGCTTGGAAGGATAGAGTCATCTATCTGAAGATCAAATCGTCTGTTAGAAAGCGAATTGGGGTGTCTCAATCGTCTGACAATTCGGACGAATGAACCCAGCAAATCGAGTGTCTGGCAGGCGTGTCAAGATCTTTAACGTCGATAGATCCCTCGGATCTTTAACGGTCCATAGAGATCCCTCGGATCTTAAAGGTCGATAGATCCCTCAGATTGTAAAACAACAATGACGTCTCCGGTCGTGAGCGTAACTTGTGAATGCAAGGCTGATTATGTGCTGTCTGCAGCTACTGTTCGCCTCAAGACTTTCCAGTTGGTGACGATGACGTGAGACGACGTGTCCGACGACAGTGGATGCTCGGGGCACAAGCCCAGGTTAATTATGACACGACTTAGACGCTGTCGCTTCATCTCGGGGTGAAATAAGATGCATGCACGTTGGTGCATTGCTGATGAAGGGTAGAATACGAAGACAGATAACTCAGAACTCAGAACGTAGGACTTAATTACGAAAGGATAAAGGTTTTAGGCTTTGCCTAATTTTCGAACCGGTGAAAGAGTGAAAGGGACAGACAGATTAAAATAGAATGTGCGGATGTGTGTGTTTGTGTGTGCGTGTGTGTGTGTGTGTGCGCGCATGACAAAAAACGCAAACTGCGATACAGTGTACATTATTCCCAAGAGACAAAGTCAGACTGACAAAACAAAGGAGAGGAAGAGGAGGCCTCGTCAGCAAATATCAGCACACACAAAAAGGACATTTTAAAGTTCTGCATTTTCAACTGCTTTTTCCTCAACAACGGAACCCCTCTCTTATACTTTAAAAGCTTGCACGAGAAAATACAATTGTTACTCCGAGTTCCACTAATTAAACTGGCATCCGCGGAGGAAGTGTTTCGCCTGTAGGTCTGTCTGCCAAAGTGTCCAGACGTTTCATGATGTGCGGTCTTCTTAATGGTTGATCTTGATAGGCTCAAGGACTTTCAACAACATTTAAGGACTGTGAAAGGAATCCAGGATTTGCGCAGTGACTTGTGCAAATTTCTTCTGAAAAAGCCGATTTCTTTCAAGCCCATCTGGAACTCTCCGCAAAATTTGTCACGTCAGATTTCTCCAAGTTCACAATCAAAATTCCGAAGGAGGAAATCAGGAGTCAAAACATCAGGATAAAATTCTGGAAGAAGATTCGTTCCCCGCCCCCTCCTCCAGCTCCCCGCTGTTCTTCGCGTCCGGTCCAATCAAACTAACTTCATTTGCATACTAATTCCACGTGACAGAGTGCCATTGTGACGTCACAACCGGCCCAAACCTTTGGCCCCAGGCTACATGGGGGTGCCGAAGACAGGTTAACAGAGGGGGGGGGGGGGGGGGGGGGCGGTGTAAGGGGAGGTGACCGAGGTGAGAGTGATGCAAGTGCAAAGGGGGTGGGGTTTTAGGGGGTTGGGTTGGGTGTGTGAGGGGAGGGGGGTCAAAAGAGACTTTGGGAGCCAAGTGACTGAGGAGGAGACTGGATGAGTCAGACAAATGATTTTACAGGCAAATAACTTAATCAAAACTGAATTATCACCCCGGCCCCCACTCTTCTTTCGTCCATCCTGGCTGCAAATGGGACAAAACAAATGAGGGAGACAGAGACTGAGAATGGACCAGCGAGACAGAGGGAGAGACAGAGTGAGAGAGAGAGAGAGAGAGAGAGAGAGAGAGAGAGAGAGAGAGAGAGAGAGAGAGAGAGAACCGGTGGAGAGAGAGAGAGAGAGAGAGAGAGAGAGAGGGAGAGGGAGAGGGAGAGAGATAGAGAAAGAGAAAGAGAGAGAGGGAAAGAGCTATATGTGGAAGGTGAGGGTGGGGGAGGGAAAGTCTTGGACAAATAAAGAACATGACTAGAGCAGGGCGGGGGATGGAGGGGGACAAACTATTGCAGAAAAATAGGGGGAGGGGGGAGGGGGGAGTGTGAACATCTGAGGTCCTCCACGTTTGGGAGAAAGCACTGAGGTTGAGTGAGCTTCAGACAAAAAGCGAAAGAAAATGTGGAAGTGCTGAGGGGTGAGGGAGGGTGGGGGTTGGGGATGGTGGTCATTATCGGTTCCACCTAATATTTGCTGAGGTGTTGTCTGGCCTTGTTACACGCGCAGTGTTGAGACGACCAGACAGTACAGACAGACGGTGCGGTCGGTGCTTTGCCCAGTGACAACCCCAATCATTGCAAAGACAGTCTTTTAGCTAACGAGTTTTAGTATTAGTGATAATAACTGCGCATAAGTTAGGTTGGGAAAAATAGCTGTAAAAGTTGAAAACAACCCTGAGCAAAGCATCAACATTAGCTGAATCATTTAATGAACTGTTCTAATACATTCATTTTCTTTTGAGTTCTGAATGGACTTTTTTTTCTTCCGAAATATTGTTTTTTTCACGGCTTTAGAAACAGACAAGCTGCCACCCCTTACCTTCTAATCGGTCTGATAATGAATAGTGAATAGTGCTGTTTTAGGAAAATTCAGTTGTAAACAAACAGTACACAAAAACTACGAACATTACTGGAAAAGGGGAAAATGTCCAAAAAGCCTTATCATGTCAAACGTAATTTTCGCATGGTGTCATGAAAGTAACAATGTTTCAAAATAAAGAAACAAAACAACATACACACAAACTAAAGCCACACACATGCAAACAAACAAACAAACAAACAAACAAACAAACAAACAAACAAACAACAACTACAGTCTGTGGCTGAATGCCAAGCAGTGGATGTAGGCTATACAGCATAATTATACATTTAATTTTTCTATCAATTATCAGCGCTAAGAAAGGCGTTTTAGAAGCTACCAAAACCTATTGCTATTCTAAATTAGCATGTTAACTTGAGATTATCTGAGTTAAAGAAATGCAAAGAACAATAAATTATTACGACTTTGCGTGTCTGAAGTGCTTCAGTGAGAAAAAAAAAGATTACTCATTAAAATAGTGACCCCATAAATTCTTTCTTTCTCGCTTTGTCCCTTTCTTTGCGTGAAAGTCTATTCACTCGGACAAGTGACATGTATAAATTAACCGTTCCTTGCAAACAAATCAATATATAGCAGTTTTAAAATGATCGCTTTTATTTATTATTAAGAGCATTCACAATCCCGGGAACAACGTCTACAAATTCCAACGATTCTTTTAAAAAAAAAGCCTGCAGCTTAACAACATGCGTTTCTCTGTTTCCTTCGTGTCAAAGAACGTATAATTAATTCACGAACGTGCCCGACACTTGGGTCCATGGAAGTATTTAAAACCTGTACCGATCGAACCTATGTACATAACAAAACTGACTTTGACACTAACTGCGCCGCACCCAGTCTTCAACAATCAGAAGATTCACAACAACCACATGACTATAATTTGGCTGAAGATGTGCACTTTCAGAGGTAGGAAAAGTACAAAGCAGCGCATCGGCGCATGACAAGTTTAGTGCGATAAAGAAGAGAAAGGGTTAAAAAAAAAAGTTCAGAAAAAAGGATAACCTAGGAAGACTGCACCGAGTCCCAGAGAGGAAGAAGTAAGGGGGAAAGGGGGGGGGGGGAGACTCGTCCTAATCGAAGTAATACTCCCTAATCATGTCTAATGCCAGAAATTAGGTTGCCACGAGTAAATTAAGAAGTCCATTGGCAGGGCCGAGGCCGAAGAATCGTCAGTCAGACAGAATTTGTTCCGTCCCATTTCATCCGGGGCTGACAACAGCGCTCTGATTGGTGCGCTGAGGTCCCGTGAGGACCCCGCTAAATGCACCTCCCGCAGTAGAAAGCTTGGGAGAGCAGGGAAGCCAGAGCCTGAAAAGATGGAGGGGGGCAATGGTGGTAGTGGTGATTGGGTTCGGGTGGGCTGCGGGGGGAGGGGGTTACCTTTTTCGCTGGAGCGTGCAGAGGGTTTTGTTGTGGGTGAAGGTTAATGAGTACCAGAATGTACACTAAGCAGGTTAGCGAGGATGTGAACTGCATGTCATAACCGCCACATCTGTCAAACAAGCCATCAGGGATTACCGTCAAACATATTTTTGGAGTTGAAGGAAATTAAACACCTACGCCCATCCCCCATCCCTTCTACCCCAACCCCCCTGTGTGTCTCAGGCCCAGGGATTTTTTTTTTTACCCTAAAAACCTAAACATTTTGCCGGCACAAGCAAAAATAAATTGTCAGTTGCTTTTTCCCACCTCTTTAGCGGCGTTATTTTCTGAAACACTTCATCAGCACGTGTGTGTGTGTCCATTAGTGAAAAGGGGCTCTCAGACTATGTTTTTGTGTTTTTGTATATCCGCGGCAACGGGGGTGGCAAGGATGCACGCACAGATAATCGTGCCTGACGCGATAAATGAACGAGAAGAACGGATAACATAACAATCCCAAACCTTTTGATAATTTTCTAAAAACAAACTAACTCAACTGAACTCAACAAAACTCAACTGAACTACAAAAAACAAATCATTGTTTTAAGTAAGAAGACCCCCTTGCATGTCATATCAGCAATGTTATTATTTTGGTTTAAAATCAATGCCGTTAGTGAGCATTATATAGTGAAAGCTTGTTCCTCCCCCCAGCAAAAACATTATCTTTCACAGTCTGTTCGTGTCCTTTTTAATTATTAAAACATATTTTAACGATACTTTTTTTTTAAATAACACGTAGAACACCAAAAGGTACGAACAATAAAGAACGGTGATTCACAAACCAGAAAATAAATCTTAAAACGAATACACTTTCTGTGAACTAATTTGAAAATTAAAACAAAATCCACAAAATCTTCAAGTTGTGATTATTATTGTGCTTCACATATTCAGTCTCTCCCTGCAACACGTATGTTTGTTTTCTCCCCGGTGTTTGGTTTATTTATTTGTTATTTGTTAATGTTGTGTATACTTTTCTCTCCGAGGGCAACAATCTTATTCTTGATGACAAAGCGTTTTTAAATCTCTCTCTCTCTCTCTCTCTCTCTCTCTCTCTCTCTCTCTCTCTCTCTCTCTCTCTCTCTCTCTCTCGCTCTCGCTCTCCACACACACACACACACAAATCGACCCTCCCCGACCCCCTCCCTCTCCACACGGTGACAACACCCAAGGTTGACTTTGTCGCAGTGAGCTACGCAAGCACATATAAAATACACAGAGTAAAAGAGAGAAAAAAGCTCTAGTTGCTTCACGGTAATTTGAGCCTGGTGCATTTGCTGAGAAAGACAGGGAAATCAGGCATGAACATGTGAAGGCGAAGCAGCGTCCCAGGCCCCAGACTCTGCTTCTGCCGAGCACTGTCGAGAGCCCGAGGCATCTCATTATCTCAGGAAATTGACGTGCATGTCATGAGATGGCTGAGGCAGCTCAGGTCACCTGCCCGAGGCGCTTCTACAGCCAGAACCTCACCAGACGCACGTACACAGCACAACGCTGGCACGTACAGCATAGAAGCTTTGGGGAAAACTTGAACACGGGGAATAAAGTCGTCTGGAAGACACAAGTCGAGGCTGTCGGAAAAACTTGCAAGTAAAGGTTTTAGCCATCGATCAAACTTTACTTAGAGACCCAGTTCTTTTGGTTTTGGAAGCATGGATCAGACGACTGATATAGCATAAATGCTGACGCTGAGACGATCACTTCCTTCTAAAAAAAAAATAAAAAAAAATAAAAAAAGAAGAAAAAAGTTTGAGATGAAGAAGTGTAAGGATGTGAGGGCGGAGAGTGGGTCTGCTGACGTGAGATAAAGTACACGGAAGAACTTGGTTTTAGCCCTTCAGATGTAAGCCTGTTTCCCTCCCTTTTACCACAGCAGCATAAAAATATCATTGCATGAAAGGCTACGTAAATATGTCCCCAAAAACGGGGAATCCGTCACACGAAATGCAGGTTTTTCTCTGTTGAAGTAGTTTGTTATTGAACGCATTTTTTGTTGTCGTCTATATTATGTTTGTTAATATGTGTTAGCTAACATGAGTGCACTCACATTGTTAGGCCCCGCTTGCACATACCGATCCCTACAGTTACATAATCGCATGTATCAAAATCCTGCTTCATGGTTAGGTTGAAATGTGGATAATTATGGAAGTAAGCTAAAAAGAAAACAGTTTTTTGTTTGTTTGTTTGTTTGCTTAACGCCCAGCCGACCACGAAGGGCCATAGAGAAAACAGCTGGACTTGGTAAAAATAATGCGTTTTCTGTAGGTGCACAATTCTTTATAAATTCCAACTAAAAACCATTAAAATAAATCAAATAGAAATAAAACAACAAAATAATGCTAACATAAAATAAAACAACATAAAATTAATATAATGAATAAAATTTAAAAAAACATAAATTTATAATTTTTGGTCAACGCCGTGTTTGTGCCAGTTAATCGACCATTTGGTCTTCTCAGCAGCAAATACAACTTATGAAGTCAATACTAACAAACAAACAAAACACACAAAGACCACGTTTTTTTTCTTTTGGTAGATCGTGAATCGTTTGACTAATTTTGCCTTTCGCAAAGAGCCCGTTTATATCTCACAAAGCGCTGTGTAAAAACAGATGTCGCTGATTGTAACAGTAAACTCCCGCGGAAAACTCGTAGACAACCTGCGGTTTGTTTCTCCCTTCAAAAGACCAGACGACAACTCCCTTTAAGCTCTTTTTGCCGTTTCGTGGACTGAGAAAGAGACCTCCCCAAAAAATCGAAGGAATCAAACCAATACATCCAGAGCCTCGGGCAAAATCCCAGACCGCAGATCCGATAAACCTGGCATCTGATTGGGTCCCGCAATCCCCCAAACGAGGTTTAATTACTTAAAGGACAAACTCCAGTCTCCTTGAAGACGTCCGGGTGTTGCCAGACGTGTTTGGTCTAACTCAATTTAAACTCTGAAGATAGATATCCCGTTAGAAAACGGTTACAAGATGAATGAAGAAAAGTAGGAACACAGATAAGAAAATCTTTACATTTCGAATGAGTGTTGTGTTGTGTTGTGTTGTGTTGTGTTGTGTTGTGCTGTGTTGTGTTGTGTTGTGTTGAATGGTGTTATATGGTGTGGTGTGGTGTGGTGTGGTGTGGTGTTGTGTTGTGTTGTGTTGTGTTGTGTTGTGTTGTGTGTGTGTGTATGCCTCTGTGCGTGCGCGTCACAGTGTGTGCGTGTGTGTGTGTGTGTGTGTGTGTGTGTGTATGTGTGTGTGTGTGTGTACGCATTCTTCTGAGTAAGCCTTTATGTGTCAAGTAATGATAATATTTGTCAACAAACTATTATGAGTCTTATTGTTAACACAGCAGGAACTTTTGCATTAGTTTAAGTACACATACCTTCATCTACACTCTCGTTTATTGATCTACAGCAGTCAATTTCCGTTAATGCAGAATAGCATTAATTAAGCAGTAATTAACCATTAGCTATTACTTCCACAGCCAAGTCACTCTCATCGGACGAAGAGCTTAGCAAGTGTATGCACTGGCACAGGAACACACACAGGCACACACACAGGCACACACACACCACACACACACACACACACTGTGCGTGCGTGCGTGCGTGTCTGTCTGTCTATGTGAGCGTGCGTGCGTGCGTGCGCGCGCGCGCATGTGTGTGTGTGTGTGTGTGTGTGTGTGTGTGTGTGTGTGTGTGTGTGTGTGTGTGTGCGTGCGTGCGTGCGTGCGTGCGTGTGTGGGTGCGTGTGCGTGTGTGTTTGTTTAACTTTGAACCAGTGCGTGTGTGTGTGTTTGTTTGTTTAACTTTGAACCAGTGTGTGTGTGTGTGTGTGTGTGTGTGTGTGTGTGTGTGTGTGTGTGTGTGTGTGTGTGTGTGTGTGTGTGTGTGTGTGTGTGTGTTTGTTTAACTTTGAACCATTTCTGTTCTCAATCTAATTGCTTGGACTAAGAAAACAATAACACAACACAGTCTGGCAAAGAACAGCGCTTGCATGCACAAGCCAACATCAGCAATTGTGCATTACGGAATAAATACATGCATGTGTCTCGTCTGTCTTCGTCTTCCATTATTGCTGTTTGTTCGGCGACGCGCGATTTAAAGTGTCTGTCAATTAAACATTCAACGCGTTGAAAGTTGCATTGTTATCATATATATCCTAAAAAGAAGGAGGGAAGGGAAGGAACAATCAAAACTTGACTAAATGTAAAAAGCCGGTAGGTTATGGGAACGGGGTTACTCGGGGATTTTCTCGGGAAAACCTTTTGGGAAAACCCGGAGATCTTTTTTTTTTTAACATAACCCAAATTTCATTTTGTTTCGTGGTTTGACTGATACATAATAAATAGATCAATAAACAAATCAAATATCAAAAGCAATCTACGAACAAAATCGAATTCAGATGATACTTTTTCTATTGATTGTTGTTAGATATATTGCAGACTCGGACTCACTGTCTGTGTGTGTGGTTCTATTTATTTGATGCCTTTACTATTCTGATGACTTTATTTAGTAGTATTGGGCTTGTGTTCAGCTTGAATAATTATGACCATAACATGATTATGTTATTTCTCACTCACTTTCAAAAATCTGTTGTCCTCAAAGTTTGCTTGTTTGCTGCTGAACAAGAACATAAGATAATGAAATAATCATAAACAGAAATTACAGGAGTCGGACACAGGCAGAGATTTGGCATGCTCTCGCGTCTCATAACAACTCCCCAAATATTAATTTAAATGAATTCTTGGAATAAATGCATAAATACATAAATAAGCTAAATTCATCAATAGATAAATGAATAAATAAATGCACAAATGCATACAAAAATAAATAAATAAAGCAATCGATGCAGCAACAATAACAAAAAAACTTGCATTAATAAATTAATAAACAAAATGATAAATAAATAAACCGTACTGTAAAACCCATATATTATGTTCAAAATGGCCCGGTAACAAATCAAAAAGTAATATCTTTAAAAAGCTTTAATTCAACTCAGCATTATTTGTTTCGGTCATGCACACAAAACCAAATTCAGTCTGCTACAGTTCAACGACATTCCTGCGTCCGGCGGGACAGTAAGGCAATATCTAGACACTCTCAAATTCGGTCGGATTTATGCTGCTATGAGTCGATTTTATCATCAATATTTGATGAAGAGAAAATGAAAATCCTCCTGGCATTTTCTATCACGGCGGTCTCACAAAGCCGGGAAAAGAAACAGTAATGCTATATGAACGGTTCTAGTCCTACTATATCTCCTTTTCAGATCTATTCGTAGATGTCGAGTGAAAACTAATATCTGATCCTCTGGGACATGTCTACATCTGTTTAGCGTTTATTACTCCGTAGGCGTATTCCTGAAAGTTTGATGGCTGGCCGCTTCCACTCTCTGTCTTTTCCTCTTTGTCTGTGTGTATGTGTGTCCATCTTTGTCTCTCCTCTTCCAATCACTAACTAATCTTAAACAAATATAAAACACGATTTGTCTTAAGAGAATTAGGATTATTTGTACACGCAGACAAACAGAAAGACAAATAAGATAGACAGACACCGACACAGACAGACAGACAGACAGACAGACAGACGGACGGACGGACAGACAGACACACACACACACACACACACACACACACACACACACACACACACACACACGCAGGCATAATCATATGCCCTGCTCTCCGGGCCTATTTCTTTACTTGACACACTAAAAATGAATTAATTCTGATGTCAAATCTTTCGAGAGTAAGACATGCAAGGAAGCATCTACCTCTAATGCGTTTACACAAAATCGGTCGCCACTATACAGTGGAACCCCTCAAATAAGACCACCAAAAACTCGAAACATAAAGATAGTCTGAAAATGGAGGTACATTTACACACGTTATGCACATAAAATCAGTGAAATCAGGGTCTTAAAGAAGCAAAGTTGGATGAACTTTAGATTTGAAGTCCTTAGTGACCTCAGAGGCCGATTAGGGGCATCTTCCGCGCCGGTAAGAAATAAAAAGTTGTGAAGCCCTTTAAATTTGGAGTCTGAAAAGAGAGGTTCCACTGTCTGCTGTGCCCGTCTCCATACGCCTTTTATCTGTGTGCCACCCGATTTAGGATCATGAAGCGTGAAAGCGGGTGGAAAGTCTGACGTCTCGGCCACCCGTAGACTTGACAGATCTGGCTCACGCATGTAATGTTGCTGAATGCAGCTGTCTGGCTGCTCTTGCTTCTGTCTGTCTGTCTGTACTGCGTGTTGTGTTGTTGTGTTGAAATCATGGGTTGGAGTGGGTGTTTGTGCATGAGAGTATGCACAGGGACTGAATGATTTCAATTTTGTTTCGGTGGAGGTGTTTGGTTGTAGTGTGTGTGTGTACATGGGGGATGTGTGTGTGTGTGTGTGTGTGTGTGTGTGTGTGTGTGTGTTTGTGTGTGTTTGTTTGTTTGTAGTTTATGTTTTGTCTATGTGTCTGCGAGCATGCCTGTGCACAAACGTGTATCTTACTTTGGACATCCGTCCTCGGCCTCCCGTTTGTGCATCCACACGCGATTGTCGGTCCTTCGTTCTACGCTAACATGAACCAAGCACTCATAAATCAGAACAAAATAAGAGAAGAGCCATTTGAAAGACAAATTACAGAAATTCAGTGTCAGAAAAAATCGACAAAAAGACACAAGAGAAAATATATAAATATACGACCACTGTCAGGACAAAAGCTAAACATTAAGGATATCACGACAGAAAAAAAAAATAACTAAACTGAATCTTAAACAAAATAGACAGACACTGAGACTGTCGGACAGACACACATTTATTATTTCACAGACACATATGTACGTGTAAGCAGGCGGTGAGACTGACAGAACAATGAACAGCACGAACAAAGCAGCACGAAGGACACCCGGCTTACCGTAATGAATATGTAGCGCCACAATCACAATTCTTCAAACTCAGCAAAATGTTGTCTTCGCAAACACACTCGTGTTCTACTAATAGTATGCACAACTACAAGCTAGCCCACACCATGCAAAAACAGCCAAAGCATTTAACTATCAAAAAGAAAACACTCCCGCAAAAAAAAGCGTCAAGCTCAACGTTGTGATTTACATGAAGAAGAGTCCGAAACGAGCGCTGTAGTGCGAACCCTCGGCGGGAACAAGACAGGCAAATCCGACATGATGTCCGTATTAATGAGCGCGAACACCGCCCGACGCACGCACCGCTCTGCTCATTACGTTCGTGTAGGGGGGCACTGAGCATCCTCCGGGTTGACAGGTGTCAATCAAAGTGTTGTTAGTTGCAGCATTCATTTTCTCTTTTATTCCACCCTTTTCCACCACCATCACTACCACCATCGCTGCCATTATACTAGTCATCTCTCCACCCCACCCTTACCCTACCCTACTCTACCCCAACCCCGGGCTTCTCTCCCCCCCTCCCCTCCTCGTCTTTATCAAAAATCGTTTATTTCCTGTCCTTTTCAGCCTCACCCATTGCATTTATATTTAATTGGCTTTTTTAATAATTGCAGTCTATAGAATTTCAAGACAACCTTTGAAACTTTTCATTGAATTTTGTGTACTCTTCTCTCCTTGAAATTAAATACATGCATTTTTATAATGTCGATGTGTGAAATCGAGCATACACACATTTTCACTTAGAGCTTAACATTTTGTCAACAACCAAAAATCAAGCAAACAAACAAACAAACTAACTAACAAACAACACACAAACAAAAAAATAAAACAACAATATCTTAGTAAAAGTATCCTATGGGAAAACGAAAGAAACATAATAATCACGTCCTCTAACTTTCTGAATATTTACAAAAAGAGATTGAAATAGACTCATATTATCATTTATTAATAACCCCCCCCCCCCCCAAAAACAAACAAAAAAAACAAAAACAAAAAAAGAACAAAGACAAACAAGAGGATTTACAGAGATTGTTACAGAAAACACTGAAAACACAGAGAAAAGCAAAGAAGAAATCAATGAAGCTCAGAACTTAAAAAAAGACCGACAAAAAAATAGACCATCCTTTTATGTTTGGTCGAAAAAAGACTATGCAGGCCACAGACAGATTGTATTGATCTGACCACTGTTCGTTCCGTGGGGTACCATTTTCAAGATTAATATCATCATAGCTCATGTCTGTCTCTCTGTCTCTATGTATCTCTTTTTGTCTGCCTCTGTCGGACTGACAGTCTCTCTCTCTCTCTCTCTGTCTCTCTCTCCCTCTCTCTGTCTCTCTCTCTCTCCCTCCCTCCCTCTCTCTCTCTCTCTCTCTCTCTCTCTCTCTCTCTCTCTCTCTCTCTCTCTCTTAACATTTTCTTGGAAACAAGTAAATAATTATGTGATAATATTACATCATTGCTTGATATTCATAATGCATTTTGAAATGTCTTTTTAATTTTTTGACATGTTAATTATATAAATTGTATTGTAATTAACTTAACTTCTATTTCTTCTTGTTATTAATCGAGTTACCCTCAATGGGCGAGAGCCGGACGATAAAAAGCATGTATACTTTGCTTATTCTGTTACCCTCGATAAATAAATAAAGTTTAAAAAAAAGTTCTCCCTCCCTCCCTCCCTGACTCCTTTCATTTGTTCACTACCGCTCCTTCTCCCTTTGCATGACACCGGCTCGAACCGAATCGGCTTTTGCTGTCAGAGTGATGATTCGCTGTATGTATTGACTATTCATTTATGTATTTATTCATTTAATAATTTGCCCTGCACATACATGTATTTTGTTTTGGGTGGCTACCTCCAAATTTGTCACTGAGTATCCGAGTTTGCGTTTCTTCAAATCATCATGCATGTCGCGGTTCTCAGAAGAAGGCACACTAATCTTCACAGAACTAAAGCATGCTTATTTTCTCCACGATTCTGTGCAAAACCAACATCCCTCACTCCAACACTTTTTCAAACCCCTACACCCCAACCAATCCTCACCCTTGTTTCTTCAACTGAGAGCGATGGGCAAGTAATTACGACGAACTATTTTTGATGAAGGATTACAGGAATGCTCTCCCTTCGGGAAGACGTCATGCCGCGAGATGTCTCGAGCGCCACGAGATGTCGCTAAGGAGCAGAAGAGCAGCAGACGACAAGACAAGAGATCGACGTAAAATCGATAAGGATCGTTGTAATTACTTGGAAGATGTTATTATGGTGGACGCGAGGTATTTTTTTCGAAGATGAATCGAACAAAATACCATCTTGGCAAAATATGATAAGGTAAGACAGGAAAGGCGCTCCATCTCTCCGCAATTCGTGGCATTGATCTTCATCGTCTCTTTCATCTTCTCCATCTACCAAACCTTTCCTCTCTATAATGATGTCCTATGAACCTCCTTCCCCATTCCCTTTCTCTCTTTGATACCAAAGACAAAAAAATACATCCCTAGCATAGAGAGCAACGTGCAGTTTTTGTTGTTGATAAATCAGACAACAAGTTTTGTATGAAAAAGCCCTTCGACGTACATTTACTTCAGACAAGAACAATAAGGTGTTTCACTTAGGTTTTTTTTCTTTACATCATGGCGGTCCTGAGTCAAAGGACAAAATCTCTCTCTCTCTCTCTCTCTCTCTCTCTCTCTCTCTCTCTCTCTCTCTCTCTCTCTCTCTCTCTCTCTCTCTCTCTCTCTCTCTCTCTCTCAGACTGTGTTTTCAATAGCCACAGAAGCCACAGAAATCGTAAACTCTATGTGGCATTTATAGATTTTGAAAAAGCATTTCATTTTGATTCTATCGATCGTAACCTGATGTGGCCAATTTTGTTGAAAAATGGCCTAAAAGGAAAGTTGTTCCGTTGCATTAAAAGTATGTATGAAAATGTTAAATGCTGAGTGAAATGTGGTGTACATTTGACTGATTATATCAAGTGTACCTCCGGTGTGAAACAAGGTGATGTTTGTAGTCCTCTTTTGTTTTCTCTCTTTATAAACGAGTTGGCTTTGGAAATTATTGAAAAAGGAAGACATGGTGCACAGTTTTGGAATGATTATATGGAGCTATTTATTTTATTATTGGCTGATGATTTTTTGTATTATCTGAGACTGTGGTTGGTCTACAGACGCAGTTGAATAATTTGCAACATGCAGCATCAAATTTACACCTTAAAGTAAATATGAATAACATTAAGATCGTTGTTTGTTTGTTTGTTTGTTTATTTGTTGCTTAACGTCCAGCCGACTACGCAGAGCCATATCAGGACGAGGAAGGGGGGGATGAAGGGGGCCACTTGTCAAGCGATTCCTGTTTACAAATGCACTAACCCATTACTTGTGTCCCAGCAGGCTTTAGTAAAACTAAATTAATACCTACTGGAAGATTACCAGTTTCCAGTATGTTAAAATAGGCTTAACCTATCTACTGCTGGACTTACATCAGAACACTAACAGATTAAACTATACATGAATCGCGAGACAAGCGGCAAGAGAAGAGATTTTTGGAAAAAATACAGGTGAATGAGCAAGAAGGCAGAAAAAAGAAAAGAATTCATGAAGAAAAAGAGAGCATGACAGGAAAGAGGAACCAAAAATCTACCTAACAGCAAACTAGAAAGCTCCTGCGGTTCCAAAAACAGGAGGGGCTTTTAATTTCATAACCGCAGTGCCCCACTGTTTTTCGGAAGGGTGGATACTTGAGTGTAAGAGAGAAATTAAAGTATGATGGAAAGATAATGCCAGTGGTTAATGTTTATAAGTATTTAGGAATATTGTGCTCCACAAAACTCAGTTTTACCGCCACTTGTTGTGACCTTGCAAGCAAAGCGAAAAACGCATTGTTGTGTAAATTACATTTGTCCAAGCTTGGTAATAATAATTTGAAAGTTTATTTAAAATTATTTGATTCTCAGGTTTTGCCAATTGCAATATATGGAGCTGAACTGTGGGGTCTTGAGAAATCTGCATTACAGTCTGAAAAAGTTCATTTATTTGCCCTAAAGACATTTCTTGGTGTTGGATCACGCACACCCAACGATTTTGTGTACGGCGAGATGAATAGGTATCCCATTTATGTGAATGCTGCAATACGTTGTGTTAAATATTGGTTGAAGTTGTTAAGGGGGGCCCGGTAGCTCAGATGGTAGAGCACTTGACTTGTGATCGGAAGGTCGCAGGTTCGAATTCGGGCCGGGACGGACACGGGTCAACTTTATGTGCAGACCCAGAGACGGAAGCCATGTCCCACCCCCGTGTCATCACAATGGCACGTAAAAGACCTTGGTCATTCTGCCATAAGTGCAGGTGGCTGAATACACCTAAACACGCAGACACCTGGGTAGCGCGACTCCGTTGCTGCTAGCTTTCCACTGGGAGGAAGCGACCCGAATTTCCCAGCGATGGGACAATAAAGTAATGAAAATGAAAAAAAAATGAAAAAATTAAGAATGGACGTAAATAGATTGCCACATAAAGCCTATAAAATGTTGCGTGAACTGGATGAAAGAGGTAAAAGAAACTGGGTGTCTAGCATACGTTGTAAATTATGTCAGAATGGTTTTGGGTTTGTATGGATGAATCAAGGAGTGCAAGATGAGAACCGTTTTTTGAAAGATTTCAGAGAAAGATTGATTGATTGTAGATGGCAGGAATGAAATTTTCATGTTCAGAACAGTGATAGATTTGCGTTATATAGGACATTTTGCACTGTGCACAAACCTTATTTATTATTGAACATGGATAGGCATTTTAAAATTATTATGGCAAGATTCCGAGGTGGAATAACATAACTATTTGTGCACGTTAATCGATATAAGAGATACGATGCGGATATGTTGTTATGACCATTGTGCGGGGAACGTAAGGAAGATGAGTTTCATTTTGTGCTTTGTTGCCCCGCACTTCGTGATTTGCGATGCCAGTTTATTCCTGCTAAGTTTTACAGAAACCCAAGTTTACACAAGTTTTCTATGCTTATGGCATCTGTGAATGAAGGTATTGTTCGAAAGTTGTCAGTTTATGTGTACAAAGCATTTCGGCTACGTAGTGTTGTTATGTCTTAGTTCATGTAAGCCTACGATATATTTTATTTGAAATGTAATGTCTTAGTTCGTGTATGATTTATTTCATTTGATTTGTGTGCAAATGTCATTATGTGATTGTATGTATGTTCAACCCCCTCACAAGGGGCTATGGCCTAAATGAGTAAACAATCCAATCCAATCCAATCCAATCCAATCTCTCTCTCTCTCTCTCTCTCTCTCTCTCTCTCTCTCTCTCTCTCTCTCTCTCTCTCTCTCTCTCTCTCTCTCTCTCTCTCTCTCTCTCTTTCTGTAGCCTTAATTTTCCAATGCTTTTTACATTTAGTCAAGTTTTGACTAAATGTTTTAACATAGAGGGGGGAATCGAGACGAGGGTCGTGGTGTATGTGTGTGTGTGTGTGTGTGTGTGTGTGTGTGTGTGTGTGTGTGTGTGTGTGTGTGTGTGTGTGTGTGTGTGTGTACGTGTGCGTGTGTGTGTGTGTGTGTGTAGAGCGATTCAGAGTAAACTACTAGACCGATCTGTATGACATTTTTCATGAGAGTTCCTGGGTATGATATCCCCAGACGGTTTTTTTTCTCATTTTTTCGATAAATGTCTTTGATGACGCAATATCCGGCTTTTTGTAAAAGTTGAGGCGGCACTGTCACACCCTCATTTTTCAATCAAATTGATTGCAATTTTGGCAAAGCAATTTTTGACGAAGACCGGACTTTGGTATTGCATTTTAGCTTGGTGGCTTAAACATTAATTAATGACTTTGGTCATTAAAAATCTGAAAATTGTAATTAAATTTTTTTTTATAAAACGATCCAAAAATGCGTTTATCGTATTCTCCATCATTTTCTCATTCCAAAAGCATATAATTATGTTATATTCGGATTAAAAACAAGCTCTGAAAATTAAAAATATAAAAATTATGATTAAATTAAATTTCCGAAATCGATTTAAAAACAATTTCATCTTATTCCTTGTCCGTTCCTGATTCCAAAAACATATAGATATGATATGTTTGGATTAAAAACACGTTCAGAGAGTTAAAAAGAATAGAGATATAGAAAAGTGGGCTATCCTCCTCAGCGCAACCGCTACCGCGCTTTTCTGGATTGTTAATTTCACTGCCTTTGCCACGAGCGGTGGACAGACGATGCTACGAGTGTACGGTCTTGCGGAAAAAATGCGTTCAGTTTCATTCTGTGAGTTCAACTGAGCTTGACTAAATGTTGCATTTTCGCCTTACGCGACTTGTTATATCTTATGTTTGTTTGTTGCTTAGTTTCACACCAATTGTTGAAATAAAGAAGCTTACTACACAATACTCTTACCAGCATTACATATTTGTGTTAATGCAATACAGGCAGTATAGGCACTTTCTTGTGTAAACAAAAACCGAAACAAAAAAGCTTTTTAAAAAATCCGTAAAATTAACTTACCACAGTGAACTCGCAGTCAACAGCAACAAGTTTGCCCTGCAGTGACTGGCTGTCAGTCGTTGTTAATTATGTTGTCCTGGTCTTAATCTCGGAAGACAATGGGGATGTCAACCAAACGTTGAAAGATGGTCAAATTAAATCTGCAACAAACGAACAGGAAACAGACTGTTAATATTAACCGACGAAAGAGCGTATAATAGCTTTGCCCCTAAAACAAACGAAGCAGTCTGCGAAGGTAATCACGTTTATGGATTGAAAAACAATGCTGGTTACTAGTGCCAGTATTAGTGGGTGTGATTCCTGTATGGAAGAAGGGAAAGAACAAAATCACACGCCGTGGTCAAGGTATCATCAAACTTGTCTATAACGACCACTCAAGGGAAAGACCAGAAGTGGTCGATGTAGACAGTTGGTCGTTATTAAAAGGTAATTTAGTGTGTGTGGGGGGGGGGGGGGGACAAACCCGCTTGGGATCCTTTGGGTATGTCCTTGTGTGCAAGAAGTTGTTATCGAGAGTTGTCGTCAGGGCAGGTTCGAGTGTATGAATGTGTGTGTGTGCGTGTGTGCCCGTCGCGATATAACCTTCGTGGTTGAAAACGACGTTAAACACCAAATAAAGAAAAAAAGAAAGAAAAGAAAGTGCGTGTGTGTGTGTGTGTGTGTGTGTGTGTGTGTGTGTATATATACGCGTGAGTGTGTATGAGGGGCCGTGTGTGTGTGTGTGGGGGGGGGGGGGCTGTGTGTACATCTGCTTAAATGCGTACAAAAAGAACAGTGTGATGATAAAATCGTTTATTGTAGTTAACGTCACTCGCACTTGTTACACACTCATGAGCGCTCACACACTGTCCCCCTATGCACAATAAGTGAGCCTGACCCAGAAGGAGCCAAAGTAAAGAGTTCATCTCACTGGATACGTGTGTATGATGTAAAGCGTGCCAGTACAATCGGATCGAGATATTATTGTTGGAGACTCTCTTCTCATCGCTTAATTGTTGTGCATAAATCACGGTGCCAGTCATTATTTTGCACCTCTGCACTTACTAGTTTAGTTTCCCTCACTTCAATGTGGAAGGCAACGGTTGTAAATAAAACTCGGTGTTGGCACAGGCGTTGCAATGAGTCAATTGTCTATAATTTTGAGTGAGTGAACCAATGGTTATTTCTATTTTTCATGTATGTATTTATTAAATCATGGTCAATCAATGTATTGATTGAGTAATATATCATAATCGATTTATTCGTTCATTGATTTATTCATCGATTTACCTTTTCTTACTTATTTCTTACGTTTTGAATTCACAACAGGCACACATAATGGGGTTCTGATGTGTGTTTGTGTACGTGTGTGTTCTTTTCTTGTAAGTGTTTTGGGGTGATTTTTTGTGTGTGTGAGGCTGTTTGATATAACACGAGAGAGTGTTTCTGATGTTATGTTTTCATGTGGTTTTCATGACTTGCTTTCAGCCCTCCCCTAATGCATGGTGATGGCAACGGAAGTAACAGCCACGCGAAGATACCCGTCTGTTAACGTACACGTTACACGTGTTATCGGCCATCACTGGCTCTTTGTCCATTCTGCGCACCCATTAAAATGCTCTGCGAGCGATCAAGGTTTTTCGGTATCGGATGTAAATAAGGCGAGTTCATGACCTTTAAACACGATTTATTAAAGATGCAGTATGTGCGCACATCGACGACCATGCACAGACCATTATGTCGGCTTTGCGTACACTTTCGGCATGAACATATACAAGTGTGAGCGTTTTCAAAAATGTTGTTGTGCGAGTTATTGACAATGAAGCAACAACAACAAAATGTTTACAAGACTTTCTTTTTAGCGGTGACGCGGAGGTGACGGAAACAGAATCGGCAGTATTTGGCTGGTCACTTTGCACCTTGCGTATAATTATTTGCTACGACGTTGAGGAATTCAGAACCTTACCAGGTAACGTTTTTCTTTAAAATCCACAGCATGTGAGGAGTGATCAATAACCTGAGCGCGGATAGGTAGTATTTGAACTTTTCACGGCTTTCCAATGGAAGATAATATTCAACAAATAAATAGTTAATGCAAACAGAAACAGATTCGTGACAACGAATGTGGCTACTTCTGTTAAAAAAAGCCCTGCACCTTTGATGTTCTTCCAGAGGCATCAGTTCGATCAGCAACAATAAAAGCACTCACTGTCAGAAACAAATATATTGTAGCAACTTAAGGCTAATAGGATCTAATACCAGCCTAACCAAACCCCACGACAGCACACACACCGATCATTCCGTACCAATGAAAACGCCCCATCCGAGCGACCTGGACCTAAACGGAAGTGAAAATGGACACGATGTCAGAGTGTATAATCCCCTCCCAATCCCTCCAGATGGACGGCTAGGCTTGCACGGCAAGGGGTAATGGTTCCAGACCCGTGGCCCCTCCGAGACCGTTATGATTCTCAAAGAACATAATTTGTATGTAATTCCATCCTCATGGGAGAAGTTTAGTGACGTTTTCTACGAGGTAACTCCACACCCCGGAGACTTTTACTGGCGTTGCCTCCCTTTTTCAGCTTGTTTGTGCTCTTTTGCCCCTTTCTCTCTTTTCTGTTAGAAACCACCATGTGCAGCTTCTGAGTGAACTTTCTCTAATAACATGTCTGGCAGGAAAAAATAAAAGCCCCTCTGCAGTAATGCTGGTGGCGAAAGCAGTCTTATACAAGCAACATTTTGTTCATGCTTTTTTGTTGTCTCAAGCGAAGGTTTTCAGCATGGTTAAAACTCTCTCTCTCTCTCTCTCTCTCTCTCTCTCTCTCTCTCTCTCTCTCTCTCTCTCTCTCTCTCTCTCTCTCTCTCTCTCTCTCTCTCTCTCTCTCTCTCTCTCTCTCTCTCTCAAAACATAACGGAAAGAAATCAATTTACTTTTACATCATGATTTCTTTTTTAAGTAAAATGCATGTTTCGAGTAAAATAGATTATTCACGACATTCAGCAAAACATCAGAGACACACACACAGAGAAACGAAAGAAACAACAATGAAAAACTGACACACACACACAAAAACAAAACTACGCGCAAAAGCAGCAAAGAAGTGTGCTAAACGCTATATAGTCTATTCTCTTTGCTCAAGAAACAAGAGAGAGAAAAAGTATAAAAATGGTTGATCAAGGCTTTGGTGGAGTGACAAAAAGAGAAGAAAAACGAGATTATCACGAAACGTGATTACTCCATTACTTTACGCCAACCTTGTCACGGCACGTTTTCATTCAATGCCACAGGCATCTGAAACTTTTAAAACCACATTTTAAAATCATTAACGTGCTTGTAAGAGTAGATGAGTTTGGGCAAAGGGTGGGTGGAAAAGGCGAGTATGGGGGTGTAGGTGGGGGTATCAAGGGCTGCAGGAGGCGAAAAAAGAAAACATGAGTTTATCTGACGGAGGGACAGTATCTCGTTTGACGTTGTGGTTCCATTCACACGATATTATTTCAATGTTTCTTCTTATGTTTTCTTCTCTTATAACTGGAGTTCTATTCCTCCTCTTCTTCCTCCTTTTCTTCTTCGTGTCATTCTTTTCATCAGCGCTGATTCTGAGGCCCAGAAGGACCGACGTGTCAAAGGTATTCATCCAATCGCATCTCATTATGGCGGCTGTTCGTTGGTTCCTCCTCCTATTCCTCCTCCTCCTCTCTCCTCGTGGTCACTGCGGTTAGGGTTAGGGCTAGGGTAAGGGTTAAAATTAGAACGACCGTGTCAAGAGACTGATATCAATTATTTTTCCTTTATTCCTTCGTCATTGTCATCTCAGTCCTTTCCTATAGCTCATTGTCATCAACACTAAATCAGCATTAACATCGTTGGCATTGTGGTTCTTTGAATCAGAAGACTGGTATGAATTATAGTTTCGTTATTCCTTCGTCATCTTCTTCCAGCTAATTATCTTCATTATTAACAAAGCATTAACTTCGGTGAATAAAACAAAATGATATTACACGTCCAGTGCTGGATGAAACAAAATCACACGTCCAGTGCTGGATGAAACAAAATGATATCACACGCCCAGTGCTGGATGAAACAAAATGATATCACACGCCCAGTGCTGGATGAAACAAAATGATCTTACACGCCCAGTGCTGGATGAAACAAAATGATCGTTCACGCCCAGTCTTGGATGAAACAAAATGATCGTTCACGTCCATTACTGGATGAAACAAAATGATCTTTCACGCCCAGTGCTGAATGTAACAAAATGATATCACACGCCGATGAAACAAAATGATCTTACACGCCCAGTGCTGGATGAAACAAAATGATATAACACGCCCAGTGCTGGATGAAACAAAATGATATCACACGCCCAGTGCTGGATGAAACAAAATGATATAACACGCCCAGTGCTGGATGAAACAAAATGATATCACACGCCCAGTGCTGGATGAAACAAAAAGATCTTACAAGCCCATTGCTCGATGGAACAAAATGGTCTTACACGCCCAGTGCTGGATGAAACAAAAAGATCTTACAAGCCCATTGCTCGATGGAACAAAATGGTCTTACACGCCCAGTGCTGGATGAAAAAAAAAGATGTTACACGCCCAGAGCTGGATGACACAAAATGAGCTTATACGCCCAGTGCCTGTGATTTGCACTGCCGTGTCACAATGCAATCAATAAACGAGCATTGTTTCCACCGCTCTTTCTGGACAGGCGAGGGCCGCTAAGAAACCTCTTAAAGACCTCCACGCTGCAGATTGAATCTATTGACTTTCTCAAAGCAATTTTGGGGTCAGTTGAATCAGCCGATTGCGACTTGGAGGGAATCAATGGAGAGAGAGAGGAAAGTCCGAGAAAGACTAAAACGGCAATAGAAACGCCTGTGCCGCAATGCCTGTATTAACTGCCCGCAAAAATCCCCCATATTTGCGCAGAGGTCTCTGAAAGGATTCTCCCCGGCGCTAAAGGTTCATTTACCGTTTTGCTTTGCCCGTTCCGAGCAATTGTGGCGCTCTAATGGCCAAGATGGAAGGCAAGTCTTTTTTTTTTTTTTAATTTTGTGCGCATTGGATGGGAGGAGGCTTAAAAATGACGTTAGCCTTCAGAAATTCAAAAGCAATAACGTTCTGAATAGAATTTGCTTTTACTTTTAATGCCTGAAGGTTGTATACAACATCTGATAAAAGTGTTGATGAAACTGGGTTGTAACGTGTGTGAGTGCGTGTTAATTGGGGATTGTGGTAATGGGGTTAGAAATAATTTGCTACAAATAGAAAGAAAGAGTTTGTAAGAAGACAATAAAACTACATTCACGTGATTTTAATTGATTTGACTTGTAAAAAAAAAGTTTGACAATTTGACAGTGGACAGTTGATGTCCATTTGCAAAATATAAATAAATGAAAAATAACTAACAAAACAACTAGATAACTAAATATTTTTGTTAAGAAACAATAACACAGTCTGCAAGCTTGCGAACTGCAAGAATAATCACAAACGTCAACCACTTGAAGCTGTCAATAAGTTCCTTCAATAACCTCTAATTTGTTGCTATTGACGAACACGTTGAAAATGTCAAATTAGCAATTTTCTTCGTTCATAATACCCCCATAACAACTTTCAAAATAATCCAACATTCTCCAAGGTCACAAACAGAGCTCATCCATCACCTGGACATAATTATCAAGACCGACTTTTTTTCCCTTTAACACAGTCCTTTAATGACTCTCCAATACTCAAAAGAGAGAGAACTCTCGCGAAAACTCCAAGAATTCCCAGCCCCAGGAAGCCTTGACAGGAGCACAAAGGGCGACAACCGCGCCACAGCGAGTTGTGTGCCCAATTTGTCACGCCTGGCTGGGCCTGAAGAGGGCGCTGAAGAGGTGGGAGGCAACAGCAGGAGTAGAGAGCGTGTGGGTTCTCCACCGGTGAGGTGAGAAAGAGGAGGCTCGGATCTTAGTCTACGAACTTCAATGGCAGGGCCGAGAAAAGAAAAACGGGTGGAATGAAACGGGAATGAAGCTGTGGAAGGTAAAGGAGGAAGAGGGAGAGGAGAAAAGGGAAAGAACGAGGAGGGAGGGACCTCCTCACCTCCAGCTAGACAGGTTCTGGAACCTTACCAAGAAGAGCCGTGGCTACACGGTGAGCCCATAATACCCCAAATCCCTCCTTCAAAACCTATCGCGGAACAGCAAGTAGCTGAACAGGGGAGGGACAAAGAACTAACCCCCTTCTCCTCTCCTACCTCCACCCCGACCCCACATCATCCTGTTCTCCTTTCAAACGGAGAAAAGGAAGGTTGCCGGTAAAGAGGCGAAAAGAGGTTCTAAATACCCCCACCTTTCAAAAAAAATATCTAAAGAAAAGAGATGTTGGGGGGTGGGGGGAGGCTTTAAATACACTGCTGCTTGAAGCAAGAAATTGCTGGCAGAGGTTGGCGGGGTCCGGTTACAGCCATTAAAACCTGACACGCCATGGCTGCCATGCAGAGCGAGGCGCGGAGCGGGAAGCACTCAGCCCCCGTGTAGCGGGCCCTACACAACAAGGCCCACCTCAGGGGGTCTGATACTACTACTGCCCAGCCTACAGCCATGGCCCCACAGACATTTCTGTGTCTGTGCCATGGCCCCAACAAAGATTGTACAAAGAGAATCTTTGGCCTCAGCCCCAGCCCGACACTACTTCCCAGCCTACAACCATGGCCCCAACAAAGATTGTACAAAGAGAATCGTTGGCCTCAGCCCCAGCCTGACACTACTTCCCAGCCTACAACCATGGCCCCAACAAAGATTGTACAAAGTGAATCTTTGGCCCCAGCCCCCGGGAGGTTTTGCTGCAGGGTCTTCAGGACATGTCACGGATGAGCAGTATTATAGCAGGATTTGACAACTCAAAGTAGGGTTGCTGTAGTATTTTTTTTAAACTGGACTACATCGCTTGAGGGTCTCTCCACGACGATGGTGGTAGCACCACACTGCCAGGGGTTGAAAACGGGTAGCAGTGCTTGATATAAAATGCAGAATGAAAGCACGCTGTAGCAGTCATGGTCAAACACCATAGTTGTGGGTATTTATAAACACAAGGTTACACTGCTGTAACACCGAAATATGGCCTTGCATGCTCTATACTCATTGCACAGGATCAGGCTTGGCAGTACTGCAAAGGGCAATGGGTGAGTACCACCGCTGTGTGGTCTTCAGAGACAAAGGCTGTATAACTTCTCGATGCCTAACATCCCTGTGGATGTGGGCAAAGACATGTGGTAACAATGCTATCATCAGGATGGAAACAATGCCCTTGTGAATTAAATGTCCGACCAGTGTCATCTCAACTATATCGAGACACGGCACATCAATTAAGTAGCACAAACAGAAAAACCATACAGGTGAAGATAAGGACGTATTCTGCGATATTCACAGGTAGCAACATTGTATGGGCGCAATTCCCAAAGCATTTTTTTCTGAACGAGATGTTGCTGCTTTTCTGTTGTGTATTTTTGCGACGTGCCAAGCGTTTATGACCCAAAAACTGCCTTATTGCCGTCGCTCTAAGGGATATAAAATAAGAACGAATCGTTTAGGCACTACAATATTGAAGAAGACTTGCGTTTTCAAGTCTTCTGTGTCTGCTCTGCTCCCCCCTCTCCCTCTCTCTCTCTTTCTCTATTTTTATTATTTTTTTTACCTAGAAGTATTTTCCCTCCTAGCAGCGAAGATGGCGCTTGCAGATAAGTCATTCTCGAACGATGTTCGACTTGCCAAGAAACATCAGGGTCACAGGGAGCGAAGCTTTGCATGAGTAAAGCAATGGGGTGAGGTGGGGCTGGGGGTTGGAACTGCCAAAGGAAAGAAGACGGAAGGAAGCAAGGAAAACACACACTCTAAAACTCCTGCCAGGGTTGAGGAGGGCGAAGATAGGAAATTAGAAACACACGACAAATTGGCCGCTAAGAAGCCGCTGAGCACTTCCCGTGGCTCCCGGAAGCTGCGTCCACCTGCCGCAGCATGCTGGGAAGGCTGGCGGAGGATGCCGGGAAGGTGCGGGCAGAAACACGAGGCCCCCTGCGCAGGTACTGGATAAATAAGTCAGTGGGAGAGTGCCTCTGTCACTCCACGGCTCAGGTAGGAGGAAGGCTGGAGTTGGGGCTGGGATTCTGCTTTTTTTCTGGTCGGTAATCTGACGTAGAAACAACAATGGAGGCGTTTCCAGTTTTTGTTCCACGCTGTGGATACATCGTGATGTCATGTCTGAGACTCTGCGCCCAGAAAAAGGAGAGAAAGGGGAGAAGGAAAAGATGGAGAGAGAGAGAGAGAGAGAGAGACAGAGAGACAGAGACAGAGACAGAGAGACAGAGACAGAGAGACAGAGAGACAGACAGAGAGACAGAGAGAGAGAGACAGAGACAGACAGAGAGAGAGACAGAGACAGAGATACAGAGAGAGACGGAGACAGAGAGAGAGCTAGAGAGCGAGATAATTCTGTGGCATTTGTAATGCTTCAGGTAACTATGAAATACATTTAAAATGCCTACCTTTGTTACCCGCGCTGGGAACACGTAAGTAACCATTCTGCATCTTCTTCTGTCAGACATGTTTCAATCTTTCACCGTGACTAAACTTACTCTTCACAGAATGCTTCGTCATAAACCATACGCACAGAAAGCAACATATACTCCATATCACATGATCAACCAATTACTCGCCCGACTAAGTACACACGAGGCTAATACGCTCTCAAAGCTGTGTGAATCCTGATCTATTTCGTTGTATACTGTGACTAAAGAAAACCGCAACACAACCTGCATTTTACTCAAACTTGCTGCCACCTGATCGTCATCCAATGCTCTTGAAAGTTAACACTTCACGGGTCAATCTGAAACAGACGTGTTCCGACCTTTCGACTTGCACCAGTGACCACATATTACGTTCTATTGTTACTGTTGAAAGCAAAGAAACAAACTGTAAAACATGGAGTATGAATAAAGATGACTGTGACATACACCAAGACATACATTTCAGGCAGATTCTTCGAGAGAAAGTGTCAAAGTACAAGTGGAAGTATAGTTCGCACTCGTTACACAGAAAGCTTTACATTTAACAATTTCTACTGCAGCTGTCCTTGCCGAGACATGCATACATTCACACATTCAAATCTGCCACAAATGCACGCGAATAAGGTCGGTCACGGGGAAAAAATCAACCTTTTACACCACGCAAACGCTTCTTATTTAATGAATATGCTGCATTTATTCTGGCCGCAGGTATACTTGGTTATTCTGGCTGAGACATGCATACATTCACACGTTCTCACCTGCAACAACTGTACACACATAAGGAAGAAAGCAACTTTTACACCACACAAAATCTTATCATTTAATAAAACCGCTGCATTTTTTCTGGCCGCAGGTATACTTATAATATTAATATTCACACGCTCTCGCACGCAACACCTTTACGCAAATAACAGGTCGGTCACGCCCTGTGGGCACCGCGTGTCATGTCTTCCTTCCACGGGGTGAGGAAGAAAAAAGAAATATAGTATAGGAGAAGAAGAACGACAAGAAACAATTTGCAGTTTGAAAGATATCGCATAACGTGGTGACAAGCGGCGCGAAGAGAGCTGTCATGAGCGAACAAACACCTTGGCTATCAGGTGGGGATCGTGTACTTGTCCGTGCTGAAAGGGGCGGAAAGGTATGACGGAAATCCTATGTTGGACAGGGCACCAGAGGACTGTTGAAACTGCCCTAAAACGACGGCACGGGAGAAATGGTGTGATGGAGATTTAACAGGAAAAAAAGAGAACAACACTGTGTATGTATAGGCGCCGTCCCAGGCTGGACACATGATTAGAAACAGAGATAATATAATTAATTATTTGCTGTTTGGAAGTCGTTTTGTGTTGTACAGGCAAAACAGAAAAGAGAGAACAACAAAACTCTCAAAATTATGAGAGTAATCGTACCCTGCATCGGTTCACGACCAGAAACAGACAGGACAGAAAATTGTTGAATGACAGTATGGAAGTAATCATGTGCTGGAGATATGCCAGAACAGACTTGTAAATGAGAAATGAATACACGACCAGACGAATAGATAAGAACAGAAACTGTCAAAACTGTGGACGGTCATGCCACCCGAGAGTTGTGACCAAGAAAAGGGATAACAACAGCCTGAAAGCGTGTAGCATTGACATATCCTGTGTTGGTAACCTGAGCAGGAAAAGAAAAACACGGCCCTCGATTCAGAGAGAGAGAGAGAGAGAGAGAGAGAGAGAGAGAGAGAGAGAGAGAGAGAGAGAGAGAGAGAGAGAGAGAGAGAGAGGCAAACAGACACAGAGATAGGCAGACAGAGACAGATAGGCAGACAGAGACAGACAAAGACAGAGACAGACAGACAGAGACGGAGAGAAAGAGGGAACAACAGAGAGAACAACAGAAACATGGGAGGGGGGAGGTGTTTGCCATTTTCAATAACAACGCCCAATATAACGTAACTTTTAGCTAAGCTCACAGAAATCGACCTGATCTTGTCATTTCCCTCCGACCCCAACACCAAACTCCTGCTTTTCTGCACCAATGTCACTCAAGATTTAACTAACAGCCTTCGAAGTGAGAAGAATCCCCACATGTTGCCAGCCAAGAATCCCACCACATTTCCTGCCACAGTTTTCCCATGGCCGCGCTGCCTCACAGATCAAACGGTCGGAGGGCCAGAGGAGGAGAGAGAGATAAGAGACAGTCCCCCATTCAGGCAAACATCCAGGGCTTCCGACCTCCACCGAGAGATGGCGGTGCCCAGGGCTTCCCCCACGGCGATGGTCTCTGCTGGTTCCACTGCAGTGGACCCCCTCTTCGAAGACCCCCAACAATCTGAGAAAATCGGGTCTTGAACAAATGGGAGTCTTAAAATGGAGGTGGTTTTAGAGACGTTATGAACAGACAGTCTAAGACGCTAGCGTCTTTATAGAGATGGAGGTCTTAATTTGGAGGGTCTTAAAAGGGAGGTCTCACTGTACTTCTTCTCCTGCTTCTTCTGCTGCGTCTTCTTCTTCAGCGACAGAAGATTCCAGCCACTTGTTACATTGCACATCAAACGCCCCTCGGTCCACACGCAAACTGTCGCTTCCTCGCCCTCGCTTGTTGTATCTCTTCACCCAATTCAATCAGTTCGAGACCGCCGTTTTCGCCCTAGTGCCAGATAAATCAGCACTGATCTCTGTGGTTGGGGTTATTCAGGGTTTCGTTTTTGCTTGCCTGGTTCTGTTTGAATGGAGCGATGGATTCCAAAGCCTTCTACTAGTGCTGTTTGCGCGCAAGGAAAAGGGGAGTGAGTTCTGACGGCTGGAATGTTATTCTGTGTTACTGTATAATGTATTAGGTCGCCCAGGCTATTGAGTTCATTCTCTTGTCACCATCTTTAAACGGCAAGATTTAGCAGTGCTTGGACATATTCAAATTAATTGAAATTAAGTTATTGTCAAGAACAAGCCACGTCAGCCATGACCGTGTTCGGATTTGTTCTCAATGTTTGTATATTCATATGTGTCATTCTTTAAGAATTGGTACCCAATAACAAAAATTAACAAATACTGAAAAATTCCCGCTGTACTTGCGAATGTTCGAATCACATATTACGACCGTGTTGAAAATGCTTCAAACTTTCTTGGCTCTTGGTTTTCCCTACTCATTTTTAGAAGCCTTACATAAACATCTCTTCTTCTTCTTCTCGATCGCTCAGTCATAAACATCTGATACGTATCACCTTCTGCAGCTTCCATGTTGCCAAGAAGATAACTATTGATGATACACACACTAACTCTCCATACCCCTCTCTGTCTCTCTCTCCCTCCCCCCTCTGTCTCTCTCCCTCCCACTCTGTCTCTGTCTGTCTGTCTGTCTGTCTGTCTGTCTGTCTGTCTGTCTGTCTGTCTGTCTGTCTCTCTCTCTCTTTCCCCTTCTTTCTATCTCTCTTTTTCTATTTCTCTCTCTCTCTCTCTCTCTCTCTCTCTCTCTCTCTCTCTCTCTTTCTTTTTCTATTTCTCCCTCTCTCTCTCTCTCTCTCTCTCTCTCTCTCTCTCTCTCTCTCTCTCTCTCTCTCTCTCTGTATCTCTCCCTCTCATTCTCCACCCCCATCCCCTCTATCTCACTACCTTGCTCTGAATGACCTTCACTTCCAGTATCACAATCTCCATGGTGATGAAGGCAGGTAATGTCCTGCTGACTGATGCACTTAAGCGCCTAATGCTCACCTTATTACCCCGCCGATGAATCAGCCTCCCGGTGCTGCAGAGAGCAAACAACACCTGAAAGTTATTCTTCGGTATCAAAACGTATTTGCCAGCTCAGTGAAACCAGCGGTATTCCATTGCTACACTAAGCAGCGCAGCTGTGCAATATCTAAGGTACATCTTTGTGTCAGAGACTTTCTACCGAAATCAGTCAACTAAAAACAGGAGTGTGGTCTAGCAAGGTATATTTCTACTACTTCAATTACAAAAGAAGAAAGAGTTACAGTAAGTGAGAATACCTAAACATTTGCAACTAGGTATGAGAAGTCTGTGCAGAGTAAGTTTACACCTCAGCTACCTGAGCAAAAACAGAATAAACCACAAGGATCCATAACGGTTCCTTTTGACCCAGCCATCTTCAGTTCTATGTTGGTCCATAGTCGGGTTGTAAGGCCAAAGATACTAAAACCAGTACAGTTGAATGGGATTTTGTTAACGGAAGACAGCGTATAGTTGAGTGAGTACACACACACACACACACACACACACACACACACACACACACACACACACACACACACACACACACACACACACGTGCTAAGTAGATCAGTTTATATATCGTGTACGTCGTAAAAAGCATTCGGAGGTATACCTCCGATCATGTAGATTAACAGCTGGATGGCTATCTTCGAACTCGAAGAACACACAAATGCACGCACGCACGCACGCACGCACGAACACGCTTGCAAACCTAATAAACTATGTGATGAGCAAAAGCTCCTCAAGGCTCCTCCTGTCGTAACTCCAACTGCGTCATGGCATGAACTATTTTGTGTATCAAAATCAAGAAACTAAGCAAAAACTACAGATGCCAACTTGCAACTTGTTTCTTCTTATTTCCAGTTTCAGCCAGCTGCAGTACACACATACGACTTTGCTGTGTCTTGTATCTCGAGCCCACAGCGTCGTCTGCATGTGCCGAGCAAAACTGGTCCACGTCGGACGAGAGTCCGGAATGAGGCGTTACAAGCGTAGCCCATCTACGCCATCAGTGTCTCGTTTGTGTTGCGGGGAGATTATATCAAGACCCCCCACACTGACACGGAGGGGCCACTCAGCCCCCAAATTCGTTGATGAAAGTGCAGAGATTAACGACCCGCTCTTCCGCACCTGAGGGTGCACGTCCCTAATCAGGAGGGACAGTAACTGCCTTTGGCCCCGCGAGATTGGGAATACCACGTCTGACGGTAACGGAATGGAAACGTTATATTGGTGTTATTGTGGATCTGTTTTTTGTGAACCGCCAATTTTCACCCTATAATCGAAGGATATAGTTTATGGATACTAATAGTCCGCCAAGTCCTTCCTTCATTCCATGAATGGCGGTACTAAATAACATGGACACGTTATAGGCGTTATTTTTGCGGTACTAGAATTGAAACGTCCGTTTGGCGTTCGTGTATCCGCCAATTTTCACCCCATAATCGAAGGATATAGTTTATGGATACAAACAGTCCGCCAGGTCTTTCCTTTCGTTCCATTGATGGCGGTACTATAAAACTGAAAACTTATAGGTGTTATTGGGGAGTCTGGTTTTCGTGCACCGCCAATTATCACCCCATAATCGAAGAATATAGTATTATGGATACTGCTTGGTCGCTAGGCTCTTCCTTTCATTCCATGAATGGCGCTACTATAATAGAATGGAAACGATAGAGGAGTCATTGTGGAGCCTGTTTCGTTTTCGTGAACCACCAATTTTCAACCCACAATCGAAGTTGGATCCGACGGGCCCTTCCTTCCCTTCCATGAATGGTGGTACATGTACTATATAACTTAGAATGGAAACGTTATAGACGTCATGTTGGAGGCTGTCGGTTTTTTGTGCAACTTTGACCCCATATTCGAAGGATACGGCGTTTGACTAAATGGCCACTGTAAACGCTAGGTCCTTTCGTCAATTCCACGGCTGACAGTAACAGGGTGAAAACGTAAAGGTGGGTATCATTTTGTGAATTTCATGTACCAATTCTCCCCCCTTAATCGGAGGAAATAGTTTATTGATACTGCTAAGCCTCTAAATCCTTTCTTCCTTATCGTGACTAGCAGGAACAAGAATCAAAACCTTGAGTGTCATTTTGGAGCCCTCCCGTCTTTCTGGCTGTCTCTATGTAGATGTACAAGAGATCCAGATGCATAACTCGCTATATCGTTGCACCGCTCAGATTCTAGGTGCACTATGTTTAGGAGACTTTCACAGCACATGTGTACACCATCCAGCGATAATGCTCGTGCTGCTCGTCGCGTGATAGATAGCGCTGGGTCACGATAACCTTGTAAACACTTTAATCCCACAGGCAATATATATACATTTGAGAGAGAGTCTATCACCACAACACGCGGCCCTACCGTCCAAGATCAATCCAACTACCCCCAGAAGAAGGATGCCGTTCCGATGCGCACGTGCCCACTAAAGTGTGAAAGCTTTCCCGTGTTCCGTGGCCCTTACACACATGCTAATGAGGTAGCAGTCAGCCCCCGCTGGGTCCTCATTATCCACCTACCTTCGCACGGACTTTCACGTGCAGGTATGTGGGTTGGAGGACATCCAGATTGTTCGCGGAAGTATCTGGATCTTGTGCTGAGCTTGTAGTTTAAAACAATATATTGCTGACACGTTGATCTCGGTAATTTGTCATCAAACGCAGTCTTAAGACAATTAAAACCATGTGAGATTTCGGGCTGAATTTAAGAAAACTAAATCACTATTGATCCTGGCATGTCCGCCCATTATCACCAGTGAACCTCGAAAACAGATTTGATACTGGAGACGGTGGTGGTTGAAACAAAACTAGCATTAAATAAGACAATGAATCATATACTAAATATAATGAAACACCTCGGAAGGGAAAACGTTAAACCCAAGGTGCATCAACAAACAAGTTTTCCATGGAGGTATAGCTCATCCGTTCCACTTTCAGCATTAATCCCAAGACTGAAAAGCTTAAAGAATGAAAAAGTAAAGTTCTGTTTAAACTGCAAGTCAAACAAAAGAAGAAATGAACCCCAAGAAGTGTCAACACAACATTCGTTTTCATAGAGATGTAGCAGAGTCGTGCTCACATGTTTGAGTTTCACTGAGGCGTTGGTCCTCAGACTGAAAAATAGCAAAAAAAGCTAAAGGCCCCAAAGTGTTGAATCTTTCCTGTGAGGCAAATCTGACATGAACTCGATGGCAAAGGAATTGCGCAGAAAGTGGAAGGTGATGATGCACCCACCGCAGACTGGGTTGCGATAGACAAGCTGCCATTCACTGCCTGGTGCTAATGGGTACTGATTAACCTGCTTGGGGAGGAGAAGGTAGGAGGTGGGTGCATCTATATATACACAGTTTTTAATGTTTACTGCATATACCGAACGACCTCTCGACTTTTGTAAACCTTGATTACGTGTGATGAGTGACACTGTTTCAGTCACAGTGTGTGTGTGTGTGTGTGTGTGTGTGTGTGTGTGTGTGTGTGTGTGTGTGTGTGTGTGTGTGTGTGTGTGTGTGTGTGTGTGTGTGTGTGTGTGTGTGTGTGTGTGTGTGTGTGTGTGTGTGTGTGTGTGTGTGTGTAAATAAATAAGTAAATAAACCCCTGCGCCTTGAATATGTGCGCGATATAAATTGCATAAAAAAATAAAAATTAAATTAAATTAAAAAAAAATCCCTGCGCTTAGAACTGTACCCACGGAATACGCGCGATATAAGCCTCATATTGATTGATTGATTGATTGATTGATTGTGTGTGTGTGTGTGTATGTACCAGTGTGTGTGTGTGTGTGTGTGTGTGTGTGTGTGTGTGTGTGTGTGTGTGTGTGTGTGTGTGTGTGTGTGCGAAGGGGGATGGGGGTACGGTGCGAATCGAACGAAAAGAAAAAAGAATTCTACTGCCCCAGTATTTCCATGACATTAACATAATACTTTGGTAGTTTCAAGTGATAAACTCAATCACCTGCCTTTTTCGTTCTGTTTATGATGTCCGTATTTATGTAACTGAAATTCGTCTTAAGACGACAGATAGACAAACATTTATGATACAACTAATCTGCGAAAATGTTCAGAAACTCGCTCAGAAGACACAAGCGACCGAAAGAGGTTTCCCCAAAACATCATTGAACATAGACCCAATTTTCATACTTATTTATCTTTCAACTCGAGTGTGAGTAAGTAACTTTCAAAACAACTTATCATCACACTGACGTGTCTCCTGACAACATCCCATGATGAAACATCCATCCATGTTTTTCTTCTACCTGTCGACTAGGGCAGAAAGCGGAGAGCGAGCAAAGAGGCAAAACGCCGTTCGAGCTGAGACAATCAGCTCACGGTTGCCCCCCTTCGCCCGGCGTTTTGTTTCACTTTTCTCTCTTTCGCTTTCGTTGTTGATCTGCTGCGGTGTGTATGTGTGTGTGTGTAGGGGTGGGGGTGCGGTGGGG
>NC_090246.1:68330088-68358907 GCF_037325665.1 Littorina saxatilis | reverse complement strand
GGGGGTGCGGTGGGGGTGGGGGTGGTCAGTGTGTGTGTGTGTATGTGTGTGTGTGTTTGTGTGTATTTGTGGTCTGTCTCGCCCGGTAGCTCAGTTGGTAGAGCACTGGACTTGTGATCGAAAGGTCGCAGGTTCGAATTCGGGCCGGGACGGACACGGGTCAACTTTATGTGCAGACCCAGAGACGGAAGCCATGTCCCACCCCCGTGTCATCACAATGGCACGTAAAAGACCTTGGTCATTCTGCCATAAGTGCAGGTGGCTGAATACACCTAAACACGCAGACACCTGGGTAGCGCGACTCCGTTGCTGCTAGCTTTCCACTGGGAGGAAGCGACCCGAATTTCCCAGCGATGGGACAATAAAGTAATGAGAAATGAGAAATGAGAAATGAGAGCTCTGTGTGTGTGTGTGTGTGTGTGTGTGTGAGTGTGTGTGTGTGTGTGTGTGTGTGTGTGTGTGTGTGTGTGTGTGTGTGTGTGTGTGTCTGTCTGTCTGTCTGTCTGTTTGTGTGTGTGTGTGTGTGTGTTTTTGTGAATATGTGTTTTTGTGAATATGTGTGTGTGAGTGTGTGTGTGTGTGTGTGTTTGTGTGTGTTTGTGTGTGTGTGTGTGTATTTGTGGTCTGTCTCGCTGTGTGTGTGTGTGTGTGTGTGTGTGTGTGTGTGTGTGTGTCTGTCTGTCTGTCTGTCTGTCTGTCTGTCTGTCTGTGTTTGTCTCTTTCTGTCTGTGTGTTGGCGTGTGTGGTTGTGTCTGAACCTATATTTTTGTGCACGCTTCCAATGGAATGATGCTGCACTAGAATGATTCCTACAGTTACACACTTTAACAAGTGTATCTCTCTATGTTACATTGCGATGTGAATGTGCATGATAACAGCACGTTAATGGCATAATGCAGATATTGCATTAGGTGTGTGATTTATGTGACGTCGTGTACGACTTTACGTTTCATTGTTTGTTTGTTAGTTTGTTGTTGTTTTTATTGTTGTTGTTGTTGTTGTTGTTGTTGTTGTTGTTGTTGTTGTTGTTGTTGTTGTTGTTGTTGTTGTTGTTTGTATGCTTGTTTTGCTTGTTTTGTTTTTCTTCGTTTGTTTTTGTTTCTGTTTTGACAAAATGTAGACACTTTATACAACAACTTTTCGATGTTGGCATTTTCAGCAACTCAATCTAATACAATAATCCTGTATTACGAGTTGCAACGTTTCTATTTTTCCCATTATGAACCCAGATTTGTCCAAATACTCCCTCAAGAAACCAGAGGCACATATCATGACACTGGATTGATTCCCCCAACACCACCCCACCCCCCCCCCCCCCCCCCCCCCCCCCCAGCTCCCACCCTTCACCAGTAACATTATTTTGCCTGTGCCCGCAGACACAGAACAAAAACCTCTTCCTATGTCTGTGGCCTGTGCCCCAAACACTCTTGCATTCTTCCTCGCCCTCCTAGTCGTTCCCTGCAGAAGCTTTGAATTTGTCAAGCACCCCGATCATAATCATAACTCTTTTGGAGACCCTCTCTGTTTTGACACAAACACTCCAGAGTGCCGGCAAAACGCAAGGTCACATTGGCTGCTTACCCACTTGGCCCAGTTCGCCCGCCCCAGCTACACTGTCACACTGACACCACCCCAGCAGTATCTTAGATATAGGTTCAGTGGACCCCCTCCACACACACACACACACACACACACACTCGATACCCCCCCCCCCCCCCCGCCTCTTTTATAACTCCCCCTCCCCATTTTAACAATATTTGTTCGTAACCTATGGAAATTAACCTCACTTGAGACCAGCTTTCCTTATAGTTTTGGAGGTCATAAATGGGGGGTTCCACTGTACAGGGACTTAAATAGTCACCGGTGAAAGTTTGATCGTGTGTTTGGTTGTGTTTTCTTTGCATTGTGGTTCCAGATGCTCCTTGACTTTTTTATTTTAAACTGACGTTAGTCACCCTTGTCCCACGAAGTTTCCACCACACACTCTCGAGTACAAACTCGAAGAAAGCTACCGTTATGTCAATCTGCACACAGCACAACTAACCAGCTTGCCAATCAAAAATAATTTAGATTCGCAGCCTGAAAATATGTGATACTCCAGCTATTCTAACCTCTCACGATTCTCTTACCTTTTCAATCCACAAGCTGGTTACCTGGCTCTGGACCACAGGCGCTTGTTTCAAAGCGCCGATTGATTGAAGTACAGTGGAAGCCCCTTTTAAGACCTCCAAAATTATTAGACAAATTAGGCCTTTAAAAGGAGGGAGTCTTAAAATTGGGGTCATTGTACAGAGGTTACGAGCAGAAAGTCTGAGAAAACAAGTCGCGTGAAGCGATATTACTACATTAATTTTAGTCAACCCTTCAAACTCACAGAGTGAAATTGACCGCACCACATTTTGTTCACTAATATTTACCCAATAGCTGTGTCCGTTTCATGTTGCTCTGTCGCGTTTAGCACAGAAACTGACAAGCCAATATAGCGCAGTAGCGAATGGCGCGTTACGGGAAAGCGCGCTTTTCTGTATTAATATTCTTTTCAGCTTCCTGAGCTTGTTTTTAATCCAAACAGAACAAATCTATATGTTTCTGGAATCAGGAAATGATAGAAAGTAAGATGTAATCATTTTTTGATTGATTACTCAAATTTCCATTTTAATGAGAATTTTCGTTATAATTTTCTGAGCTTGTTATTAATCCAAATATAACATATCCATATGTTTTTAGAATCAGCAAATGTTAAAGAATAAGACGATTTCTAAAACACTTATTTCAATTACAATTTGTACATTTTTAATGACCAAATTCAATAATTAGTTTTTAAGCATCCAAGCTGAAATGCAAGTCAGGACTTTTTCGGAAATTGCTTAACCAAAAAATTTGATCGAAAACTGAGGGCGTGACAGTGCCGCCTCAACATTCACAACAAGCCGGATATAACGTCATCAAAGACATCTATTGAACAAGAAATGATCTTAGGATATCATACTCAGGAACTCTCATGTGAAGTTTCATTGGATTGGATTGGATTGGATTAGATAAGATTTACAGTCCAGTGAGGTTACCCTCATGGAAATTCGGGCTGCTTTCTCCCCGGGGAAAGCGAGCTGCCATACATACGGCGCTACCCATATTTTTTTTTCTTCCTGCATGCGTGTATTCATGTTTCCTGAGACTTAATGCCGTGTGAGATGGAATCTTTTTACTTTATTCCAAGTCCCACGGGTATTTGATGGACATTTTTATCTATGCCTATACAATTTTGCCAGGAAAGACCCTTTTGTCAATCGTGGGATCTTTAACGTGCACACCCCAATGTAGTGTACACGAAGGGACCTCGGTTTTTCGTCTCATCCGAAAGACTAGCACTTGAACCCACCACCTAGGTTAGGAAAGGGGGGAGAAAATTGCGGCCTGACCCAGGCCTGAACACGCAACCTCTCGCTTCCGAGCGCAAGTGCGTTACCACTCGGCCACCCAGTCCCAGTAAACACACATGAAGATCGTTCCAGTAGTTTTCTCGGAATCGCTCTACACACACACACACGCACACACGCACACACATACACCACCTACCTCGTTTCGATTCCCCGTCTATGTTAACACATTAAGTCAAAACTTGACTAAATGTAAAAAGGAGGGAGCCTTAAATTGGGAGGTCTTTTAAAAGTGTGTGTGTGGGGGGGGGGGGGGGTCCACTGTATCCGACTTCTTTATCCTTACTGTAGTGTGACTAGTGGATAATAGTACAACAGTAACACTACAGTAAGGATAAAGGAGTAGAATACTTTAATCGACTGGCGCTTTGATACAAGCTCCTGTGCTCTGGACTAGAGAGACGCTCGAGGCCAGAGTAAAAGTTGGATTAAAAAAAACCCATTGTTGTCTAAAGTAATCAGTGTTGATAACTTCACACGGTTGTGTATAATTGTAAACCTGACACCTCGGGTGGGTCTCTTGTACTTACCAACCCCTGTTTGTTCCCACCCTACTGCACTCTATAAAATGTGACACTGGTAGAGTGTGCATATTTGTTTTAGGGTATTTATGGCTTCTGTCTTTTCTCTACATGTCTCCTTTCCTTTTTGTTTCGTGTCTTTTTGTTGCTAGTTCGTTGTGTGTGTGTGTGTGTGTGTGTGTGTGTGTGTGTGTGTGTGTGTGTGTGTGTGTGTGTGTGTGTGTGTTTGTTTGTTTGTTTGTTTGTCAGTTTGTTTGTTTGTTTGTGTGTGGTTGGTTGTTTGGAGTAAGTGTTTTCAGTAACTTAAAGTGGTATGTGTATGTGTGTGTGTGTGTGTGTGTGTGTGTGTGTGTGTGTGTGTGTGTGTGTGTGTGTGTGTGTGTGTGAGTGTGTGTATGGTGGGGGTATGGGGTGGGTATGAGTGTACGAACGTGTGTTTAATGATCACGTAAGCATGCAGAAACACGTGAATAGTCCCACTATCTTACATAAACGATCTCTGTCTCTCTGTCTCTGTCTGTCTCTGTCTGTCTGTCTCTCTCTCTCTCTCTGTCTCTGTCTCTGTCTCTCTCTCTCTCTCTCTCTCTCTCTCTCTCTCTCTCTCTCTCTCTCTCTCTCATATTGGAACCCACTCTACGCAAGTGCAGGTAATTCCGAATGCCCCACGACGGAGGAGCAGGTTGCTTTGACAGGCAGTAATGAGCCGTTAATCAGTCAGTGCACACTGCACAGCACTGCACACAAAACAAACACACACACACACACACACAAACACGCACGTACGCACACACACACACATTGCACACACACACGTACACACACGCACTTACGCACACACACACGATTACCCTCGTCTCCATTTCCAGTCTACCAGAATACATACCAAAAAATGTAAATAAGGACACGGCAATGGATGCTGCCAACCGAGCACGAAGAAATCGGCGATCATAAAATGGCCACCTGCGCGAAGCTCTCAACATGTGATATCAGGACTTCCACTTGAGCACTACCACCAATCCCTGGTTGACGCGCAGTGTAACAAGCCCCCCCCCCCCCCCCCCCCCCCGATGCGCGCAGCTGCAGCTCAACACAAAACTTGCATCGTCCGAGGGCAAGGAAAGAACAAAGTAAATACATTATGTGTAGAGTTAACTAACAATTAGCCAAAGTGAGTATAAATAATAATACATGATAACAACATCGAACATTCTTGCAGCCACATCTCAATTTGAAATGACAAGTAAGATTGTGTGCGTGCGTGCGTGCGTGCGTGCGTGCGTGTGTGTGTGTGTGTGTCAGTGTGTGTGTGTGTGTGTGTGTGTGTGTGTGTCTGTCTGTCTGTCTGTCTGCGTGTTTGTGTGTGTGTGTGTGTGCGTGTGCGTGCGTGCGTGCGTGCGTGCGTGCGTGCGTGTGTGTAGGGAGTCCAACACCAAAATCCATCTACTCGAAGAAAGACAGTCCCACCACGGTGGCCTGTCTGCGCAATTTTAGTGAAAGACAGAAGGATTATAGCCGGTTTACCACCAATCTTTAGTATACAGACTATTACGACAAGTGAGCTTTCTAGCATCCCACCACACACACTGTGCAGAGACAGTCAAAAGCAAACAACTCCGTCCCTCAAAAAAACAAGTAGGAAGCAAATATGTTCTACACCAAGAGCGTATATATAGCAGTAGATTATCTTAGTTGGAAGCTCTAAAGGAAAGCTGAAGCTCAACAAGTAAGCAGGGCATTACTTACTGTCCGATAAGGCCTGGGCCTGGCACATGGCAGGCAACAAACGGAGCTTCATCCTAGTAATGGGGCTATCAGCCTGCCAGTTCTGAGACACTGCCAACCGGTGCGAAACTCTATCGCAACCCTATCTGCCCATCACACGGCGAATAAAGCCAGCACCAAATGGAATAGAAGACAGTTTTTGCCAATCTCGTCTACTACTGCTATTCATCTGATGGACGAATGGTACGTCTTGAGGTATGAGGTACGAAATTGCGGAACAAGGGTGGCGGACACGTCTTTAACCTGCAGGGCTGAGGCGCGCGAGAAACTTGAGTTACCAACCGGGTGGGAGCCAGCCATGGTGTTGGATTGGTTGACATTGAGATTTGTTGTGATTTCAGGTTTTTCTCTTCCGTTTTGGGTGGCACCCACTTACGGTTCGTGCACCTCAGCACAGGACTCGGAGAAGTTAGACCGTACCTAAGACCTACAGCTGCTGTGGGGTGAACTATACAGGGTAGAGACCCTTATTCTGAGTTGGTGCACAACATATTACTACCGGTAGGCAGTGCAGGTGTACCACTATATTGCGTGGGAAGACTGTGGTGGTGTTCTCTTTCTTGTTCTTCTTCCTGTTCTTCTTCTTGTGCTTTTGCCGGTTGTCTCAGGTAAAACAGAGCTCATAATTATATACATCCGAAGATCGAACAACAACAAAACACGCAACACAGCAACAACCACCACCACAACAAAATGTTCAGGTCACACAAACAAGAAAATCAAAGAGCGTCTCTCACTAGTAAAGAAGTATACCAACTAAAAAACACCACTTGCACCACCACCATAACCAACATCATGCATGTTCATATAGGACATCAGCACTGTGATCTTGTTGTTTTTTCTTACATAAAACATAAAATTTCACTCAGACCGCTGTTATCTAAAGTAAACTACTTGACGCCAAGATTCCTGCAACAAATTGGCCTGCTGACGACCCACCAAGACCCCCATTCCCTCCTCTTTTCAGACAAGCCAGGAAAGCGTGCAGCACGTGGAATCAGCACGAAACTGGAGGTGGCCGAGCGGTTAGGGCATTCCCTTTGTCTTTTCAGCTTGCGTGCGTGCGTGGTAATGGTGACCTTTTAGAAGACACAGGGTTTTCTGGAGTTCATGACATGGCAAGCCGTGTCCAATTCGACTCCAAACTGTCAAAGTACATGAATATTTTAAAACATAATACAATTCTCAGCAACGCATAATTATGTCTTGCACTCAGTGCACTGGCATGCACAGCTTCAGTAAATCCTCACAGATCGTGCTTGTCCACAGCAGAAACAGAAATCAAAACTTTTCATTCAATAATTCTTGTTCACATCATTGCTCTTCTTTTTGTCCTCCCGGAGTATTTGCTCGATCAGTGTCAGCATGGCAGGGTCACCCGTGTCATGTCTGGCAGGTAGTTACGCAAGACAGACACCGGAAATGACGTCTAAAAACCCTTCACCTTGGCATCGGCGCATGCATAAAGCGGATCCGCTGCGTACCCCTTTTTTTTTAAAAAAGCCAGCCAGTGGAGGGAGTTCACTGGTTTACATCTGGATCTGATCAATTCCCAGCCCAAGCAAAATTCATAAATATCCACGCCACCTTTCAACTTTTCAACAATGAAGAAACGCACCTTGCCACACAGCGGAAGAGGTAACGATAACGTAGGAAGTCGGGGGGGAAAAACTACAGTGCATGGTCGCAATTAACGACAAAGAATGTGAAGACGAGCGAGTAGTTCCACCAAAGATATTCCAGACTACGCACATGTCACATGTTGGTCAAAAGTACAAATAACGAACATATTATCCGGCAACTGTTAGTAGCATACTTTCAAGAGGCACGGGACCTGAGGACTGCGTTTTATAGGGGGAGTGCTAAACAAACAGGGAGGAGAAAGAGAGTGCGAGAGAAGAAAACGTCTGATGGAGTGGGTGACAGTGTTTACAGATAAGCAACCCAGGGTGACAGTACAGCCCTGTGACTGGCGATACAGCTTGTTTGGCTGACTTCTTCACCTTGCCTCTCGAGGAGTTTAGAAGGCGCTGCGATTTTGCTGGGAGATTTTGTGGAGTGTGGGGGGAGAAATTTGTGATAGCTGCAAGATAGTAGGAAAAAATGCTGCGAGATATCAGGAAAAACTGAAAGTCGGTGTTCAGCAGGTTTTACACCGCGGCCAGTTCGAGGGGTGAAGATAAACGGTTCGGCGACACGATGTGTACTGCAGTTTTCACACGTTTCTGTCACTCCCGATGTTTATCGGTTTCCCTGAGAGTGTAGACGACCGAGTTTCTGGATTGGGGCTAAATCCAGACTGTAGATTATATTTGGATGATATCTAGCAGGTACAGGCGTGTATACGCACACTCACGCATGCAAGCTCACATGTACGTATGTACACACAAACCCAGGCGCACACACACACACACACACACACACACACACACACACACACACACACACACACACCCACACACACACACACACACACACACACACCACACACACACACACACACCCACACACACACACACACACACACACACACACACACACACACACACACACACGGTCATAACTAGTCCTTGTTGCACGCAGGCTTGTAATATATGCCCCTGTTGCTGTTAGCTCGAATCGAATTACGCAACTTGGATAATGACAAAACTGTAGCGCACACAGCCCCGTGCAGCAGCGCCATACACCACGATTTTTACACCCCCGGTATAGGGGTGTGTATAGGTTTCGCTCGATGTGTTTGTTTGTTTGTTTGTTTGTTTGTTTGTTTGTTTGTGTTCGCATATAGATCTCAAGAATGAACGGACCGATCGTCACCAAACTTGGTGAACAGGTTCTATACATTCCTGAGACGGTCCTTACAAAAATTGGGACCAGTCAAACACACGGTTAGGGAGTTATTGGTGGATTAAAATTATACAAGGACTTATAGAGGAACATCTTAATGGTCAAAGGGAAATAACCATTCTCACTCAGTCACTGCCACCAACTGAGAAGGTTATTTCCCTTTGACGGGGGTGTTTTTCCTACCTCGTAGGAATTTCTTGTTTTTTGCAGAAACGCTGTCTGAATCCGATCATAACCATGCATGGCCAGTCAATGGCTTAGCTAGTCCAATCAGGCTGCCATTGACAACAACACGGTGTTCTACTTACAAAAACAACACACGTATCTGTATCTGTTTTAACTGCATTTATATGTGCAGGCGCAGTACGTACATATCTACTTGTATTGCGACAAGACTCACAAAAAGTACCAAATACAACAGGTAAATAAGCAGGCGCTCCAAGATAGTTTCGACACAAAGGAAAAAGATAGAGATAGAGGCCGACAGACTCAGTGACTGAAAGACAACCCGACATGAAACAAAGACAACTGGGGAAAAAAGGGGAAACGACTGACAGACAGACAGACAGAGTCTGAGAGGCATAGCGAGGAATTTTCTTTCCCCCACAAAACACAGACTTGCTTTAAAAAAGCAAGCGGAAGACAAGAAACCCGGGGACCCCCGAAAAGAAAGCAAGCAAAGCCCACCAACTCCTGGCAAAGAAGGAGGAGAAGGAAAACACGCGAGATGAACTAACTCTATCGCCGACGTCAAAATTATTTAGGCAAGCGAGTGCAAGCCCCGACTCATGGGGAATGCCAAGAATTCCCGCCATATGCTTCAAAATGCCTCAGCGACAGGCCAATACATAGCCCTGTGCTCCTGTCTTGGTCACGTGTCGTAATCAGCTGACAATTACTGACCAATCACGTCACTGTCTCGCGTCAGTCAGTATTGCCTTTCTGGCTTGACTGCCGAGACGGATGGCTTGAATTTTCTGGAGGATTTGTCGTCAGGTATACGTTTTCCAGTCAATCCTATTCGGAGCTATGCTTTTTGCACCTTGCCACACAGACAAAAAGGAGACAAGTAATGGAAACTGGTTACCGTGTAACCGTCGCAATGAGGTAGCTGGATGGACCACGGATGATCTGAAAGAAAAGGCGGTAACGATGACGACGACAGAAGAAACCTAAGTTTCTTTCAGAAATGAGAACATGCGGAAGATTATGTTGAAAAGAGTTAATACATTTATATATTCTGATAAGTTCGTAACGGACAGAACAAAAGATGAAACGTGCTAATCTCAAAATCGAAAAAAATGACAAATTCATACATACTTTCCAATGGTTCGACCTAAGAAGGTCGCATCCAAGGCCTTTAGCTTTCTTTCTCACGACATCCCTTCAGACCGGTCTTTACTTTACCGATGGTTCGACCTAAGAAGGTCGCATCCAAGGCCTTTCGCTTTCTTTTCACGACATCCCTTCAGACCGGTCTTTACTTTACCGAGTGACACCGTCAAAACAAGCGCAAGTACAAGCCTATTGTCATGGTGACACTGTGACACGTCCGCTGTCAAGGGTGACACGACAGAGACACCGGCGTTATAAGTGACACCGTAACACATCTCAGCCCTAACCCCTAACCCAAAGGACAGAAGCCAAGTAAATAACTGAAACTATTTTCTTTTTTAACTTCTGTCGTTTCTCCAATGCAAAACAATGTTTTAATGAAATCGTTATGGTTGAGGCATGCTTGTGATTGGGCCGATGTCACTGTCACAAAAATGTTGGCTGTTTTGAGTGACATCTACAATCTGCATTGTGTATGTGTCAGGCTAAAGACTGCTATTTAACAAAGCTGTTACTGTCACTGTCAGCCTATGGCACTGCAATAGTGTTTTCTACAAGTGACAGAACTGAACTTTCTGAACAAAGTTAACGAACTAAATTGGGAAAGTGACATTGACAAATTGTTCCAAAGTTTAAACTAGGTCTGGTCTTTTGCTTGTCACTTCTGTTAGTGCGTCATCGATTGTGTGTGTGTGTGTGTGTGTGTGTGTTTTCGTGTGTGGGTATGTCTATATGGCTGGCTGACCATCTGTCTGTCTGTGTCCGGCAGTGTCTGATTTTGTCTTTTGTCTGTGTGTCCGTTTATATGTATGTGCATCTTTGTGCGTGCGTGTGTGTGGTGTCACAGACGTACAAGCACACATCTGTAAACGACCGTGTGAACATCTGCACGCAGTCTACACGACCTCCACTCCACATTTACCCGTACTTGCAGCACGTGCACAAGCTACATTTGTCCACCCTCACTTCCCTCCTTTCTACATGTCCGTGTCACAAACACTGACTGTCCGTGCAGAAATAACCACATTGTTGATGCCAATGAACTGACCCCGTTAACGTCTGCGACAACTAGGAGGACAGCAAATAGGGCGAGATTGGTCCCGCTAGCCCCGCCAATGATGTATATCCGCCAGATTTCAGACCCGCGTTGACACTAATCGTACGTAATAGGCTCTGACGCCTCGTTCGTACCGAGGTGCTGTCTCGTCAGCTGATGGCTTGGGTGCCTAGGCTGCATGACGCAACTGTTGGGTTTTTGTATACTTGCGAGTGTTGACTGCAGACATTTTTTTTCCTTGTGATTTTTATTTTTTTGTTTTTTGTGTGTGTTTTTTCGTTTCTGTTTATCTTTCTTTATACAGTCTGAACATGCTCTGTCTTTGTGTCTGCGTGTCTTCTCTTTTTGTTTTGGTGTCTGTCGTTCATGGATCATTCTCTTTTGTGGTGCCAGTGCCCTCTCTCGGTGAAAATGTGTGTGGGGGGGGGGGGGGCTGTGTGCGCGTGTGTGTGTATCTCTCTCTCTCTCTCTCTCTCTCTCTCTCTCTCTCTCTCTCTCTCTCTCTCTCTCTCTCTCTCTCTCTCTCTCTCTGTTTTCAGTGTGAGCACGCACTAAAAGGACCACTCTTTTCTCTGTCGAATCCGTTGTCTGATCCCTGTCAGCAGCGACCACACTGTAAGTACTTGCTGACAAATCCTTCTATGTCCTGAGGTTCGGCAGTCAGACACAGTAGTCAGCAGACATCTGATAGGCTTAGACTTTAAAAATCGGTGCGCCCTATTTCACTTGTTACCCGACAATGCCTTGTTACGTAGTTGTACCAATACAGTCAGTTAGGAGGATTGAAATTTCACGTTATTGGCAGAACTGGACTGTCTGTCTGTCTGTCTGTATGTCTGTATGTCTGTCCGTATGACTGTCTCTTTCTCATGTGTGTGTGTGTGTGTGTGTGTGTGTGTGTGTGTGTGTGTGTGTGTGTGTGCGTGCGTGCGTGCGTGCGTGTGTGTGTGGGTGAGGGTGCGTGTGTGTGTGTGTGTGTCTGTCTGTCTGTGTCTGTGTCTGTCTGTCTGTCTGTCTGTCTGCCTGTCTGCCTGTCTGTCTGTCTGTAGGTTTAAAGTCATACATAGTTCAGTTCAAAAGCCAACGTACAGAGGAACCGTGAATTTTCCTCGTTTATGACACAGGCTAAATTACCTAATAAAGACATTCTCTGTTAGTAGATAAGACCAGATTTCAAACAAGTGGTTTTGCTGTGAATCAGAAGCCTACAAATACATTTTCGCACCCAAAAGACCGCTTTTCTGAAAGTAATTGTAACCCAATGATATACACGAAGCAATACTGAATCATCACAATCACTGACCCCATGGGCGGGGATGTAGCTCAGTCGGTAGCGCGCTGGATTTGTATCCAGTTGGTCGCTGTCAGCGTGAGTTCGTCCCCACGTTCGGCGAGAGATTTATTTCTCAGAGTCAACTTTGTGTGCAGACTCTCCTAGGTGTCCAAACACCCCCCGTGTGTACACGCAAGCACAAGACCAAGTGCGCACGAAAAAGATCCTGTAATCCATGTCAGAGTTCGGTGGGTTATAGAAACACGAAAATACCCAGCATGCTTCCTCCGAAAGCGGCGTATGGCTGCCTAAATGGCGGGGTAAAAACGGTCATACACGTAAAAGCCGTGGGAGTTTCAGCCCATGAACGAACAAACATCAGCAAAGCTTCTTGTGTTGGCATTCGAACAGATGCGTCAAGTAGAATGGACGCGCAAATCCGACAGCCTGTAAGGGGTCAGTATAACCCCCCCAAGGGGTCATCTGTGGTCAAGAGTCCAGCACATGTCAACCGCGGCGGACATTTCCCCGTTTCCGCAGGAATTCTGTTCTTGACACTGGCAGGCGGTCTCGGGTTGTGATACTTCATAAATTCAGTTACTGACTTACGGTGACCAAAGGGTTTTCCCTTCCTTGTTCGGAGAAGGGGAGGATAGGTTGGTCTCAGTGCAAATCAATCAGTGAGAAATATTGCAACTATAGCGAAATAAGAACGTACGTTTGCTGGCATTGTAATACTAGAAGTTATTGCGTCGATGATTTATACCGTTGTTCTTTTAATCGCCGGATCGTTTCATGAGTTCACCAACCCAAACATTATGATCTATAACTTCCAGTTACGCGATAATTTATCTGTGTGAGTGAAACTAGTTCTGAAGGCTCCGTTCAACAGCGAGGCATCGTTATATCAACGGAAATCAAGTTCGCATATATATATATAATAATAATTATAATAATAATAATGGACATTTATTAATCGCCCCTTCTCACAAGAGCTCACGGCGATTTACATATTAATTTCTGCCGTGTGAGATGGAATTTTTTTACACAATACATCACGCATTCACATCGGCCAGTAAATCTCAAGCCATTACGGCGAATATTTACTTTTTACGGCCTGTTATTCCAAGTCACACGGGTATTTGGTGGACAATTTTTATCTATGCCTATACAATTTTGCCAGGAAAGACCCTTTTGTCAATCGTGGGATCTTTAACGTGCACACCCCAATGTAGTGTACACAACCCTGGACAAATACGAGGAGGTGTGCGTGACCGTAGAAAGAAGGTAGAGTCTAACCTGTCAATAACGACACCCCTGGAGACCAACCAAAAGGGTTCGTTACAGATCACCTTTTAATAACGACACCCCTGGAGACCAACCAAAAGGGTTCGTTACAGATAACCTGTCAATAACGACACCCCGGGGGACCAACCAAAAGGGTTCGTTACAGATAACCTGTCAATAACGACACCCCTGGAGACCAACCAAAAGGGTTCGTTACAGATTACCTGTCAATAACGACACCCCGGGGGACCAACCAAAAGGGTTCGTTACAGATCACCTGTCAATAACGACACCCCTGGAGACCAACCAAAAGGGTTCGTTACAGATCACCTTTTAATAACGACACCCCTGGAGACCAACCAAAAGGGTTCGTTACAGATAACCTGTCAATAACGACACCCCTGGAGATCAACCAAAAGGGTTCGTTACAGATAACCTGTCAATAACGACACCCCTGGAGACCAACCAAAAGGTTTCGTTACAGATAACCTGTCAATAACGACACCCCAGGAGACCAACCAAAAGGGTTCGTTACAGATAACCTGTCAATAACGACACCCCTGGAGACCAACCAAAAGGGTTCGTTACAGATAACCTGTCAATAACGACACCCCTGGAGACCAACCAAAAGGGTTCGTTACAGATCACCTGTCAATAACGACACCCCTGGAGACCAACCAAAAGGGTTCGTTACAGATCACCTGTCTTCAACGACCGCTCAAGAGTCCAATCAAAAGTGGCCTTTATAAACAGATGGTCGCTTTTGGGAGGAACTATATATTGCAACACACACAAAACAACCAATCAGGGGTCCTCTGGGTGGTCTTTGTGGGCAGGTGGTCGTTATCGACAGGTGGTCTCGAAGGCAGGTTCGACTATACCTTTAAGCCTGGAGAGCAAAGACTCTTCCAGACATTCTGTTGTCTATGCACACTTGCAGAGGGTTGCAAGCGTACTCATAAAGCAAGAATAAAACATCTTACCTTAAAGTCGTAAGCACAGCAGCCTGCTAGATCCCGTCGATTCCAGAAAGGTAGATTCATCGGATAACTGAAGAATAGAAAAGAAAACAGTCATTGCATTGAATTACAAACACAAAAGAGCACCAGGAAATATCTAAACTTAAAACAAAAGCGACAAGAAAGAACACAAAAACTGGACACAGAAAAGAAGAAAGACACGACTGCGACAGTCACGATAAAAAAAACTACATTGTTCCACACCTGGCTCCACACCTGGCTCCACACCTGTTTGCCTTGCTTTCAAACCTTCACAGCAAAGAAGAAACCAAAACCTCAAACAAAAACTAAAGACACAAATCTTCATCCTAACATTCCCACCACTACCACCACCATCTCCAACCCCCCAGTACCCCTCATGATGCAGTTGCTTTAGTTTCACAACATCCTCAAAAGCGACAGAATTAAATGGATGCTTCCAGGGCATAAAACCACGAAGGTCCACATCAATTATAAGATGTCCGAGAAGCTTTTGATGCGGAGAGTATGGCTAGCGCTACGTGACAGAATCTACCGGAAGGACCGGACCGACGGGCAAGGAAACATGTTCCTTCAGACGTCTGAAGTTTCAGGGCCGGAGTGGGAAGAATTCAACTCCGTCATGTTGCCTTCGCTGTGACGGTGTATCCGATGTTGTTGGCTCCTGACGAGCTCCAATGGTGTGTGCTGCACTGATCACTGACCTTGCTCTTTGACATGTCGCCTCTGATCTTGGACTGAATGCAAGAGGGGGGGGGGCGTTGAAGATAGGGGTGGGAGGCGGGTTGGCCGGGAGAGGGAGAGGTTCATGGAGAGAGACAGAGGAAAGAAAAGAGAGAGAGAGAGACAGAGAGAGAGAGAGAGAGACAGAGACAGAGACATAGACATAGACAGAGACAGAGACAGAATTGTCTTTGGGGGTAAAACGACGACAACAATGCACAATATGAGAGAACTATTAACTACTTTTCTCCCCCTGTTTACTTCCCATCTGTATCCTCGTGTGTGTGTGTGTGTGTGTGTGTGTGTGTGTGTGTGTGTGTGTGTGTGTGTGTGTGTGTGCGTGTGTGTGTGTGTGTGTATGCCTGTCTGTCTGTTTGTTTGTCTGTCTGTCTGTCTGTCTGTCTGTCTGTCTGCTATCTGTGCCTGTACTGTCTGTGTGTCTGTACCAGTGTTTGGCTGTGAGTCTTTGTTTGTGTGATTGTCTCTCTGTGCGTCTTACTGTCCATTTGTATCCTTGAGTGTCTTGCATATTATATGCATGCAATACTCTTAATCACGGAGAAAAATCTTTAATGCTAAATGCATCCACGCAAGTTTTCAACAACCCTCCGTCACAGCCCTAATCTAACTCCACCTCACTCTCAAACAACAGGACCAACACTCTGTATATACTTTCTAAGAATAAAGCAACCAACTCTGAAGCCACCCTTACGCATAGCGCACAGAGCACTTCTCAGTTTAAGTCCGTGTCTACACAAGGGGAATTAGATGACAGTACTACGTGAAGACATAGACCATTTATCCTGGACCGCCAACTAGCTCTCTATCCGCTCTTTCTCTCTATTACGAGGTAGCGGCCTCTCGCATTTAGGAACCTACGCTTACATGGCCTTTCCAAAATCAGGAGGATGTCATATCCGGTGTCGATTGTAAGAATGGACGAAGTTGCCGAGGTAAGTTCTGAAAATGCTAAAATAAACTCAGCTAAAGTGCATATGGAACATGTTTTTCGATGAGTTTTGTTAAGTTTAGTTTGGAGTTTTGAAAAATCCAGTTCATTGTCACCTCCCATTGTCACCAAATAACTGGAGCGTGCTTTCTTGTCACTGTCTTCGAATCGCTGGCCTTTCAAACCGGACGCTAAGCGCCCCTGAAAGTCGAGCGTCGTAACCTCGAAGGGTCACGTGACGAGTTGGCGGTCCAGGCTATTTGGTCTATGGTGAAGAGCTGCACTGGTCCTCGGAGTGAATCCAAGAAGCACGACTCAAAGGTGAACGATACTTAGCGTCCTTCGCTGCAGTTCCTTTACAGTTTATAGGGCGGACTTTTATTTGTGCCATAAAACCAGTTGCGCACACTAGGATTCAAGTTAGCTCGAGGACATGACTTTGCTGCCTTTTCTTGGCCTTTGGTCTTGCCATGTGGGACATTGATCTGTGGTTTGTGGCTTCTTTTTTTTTTGTAAACGCAAAAGGACAAATGACTTTGAACTCGCTTGAACGGAATTGTGCATGTCGTTGACTATTGTCATTTTGTTTCTCTTCCTATTTACTGCCAGTACTGTAAAGCACTGGACCAAAATTTAAGAGAAAGAATTGCACGAGCGCTTCTGAGACTAATGAAGGCAAAGAAAAACATATTAGTAACACAATATTGTGCAAATAAATGAGAGGTATCATATTTACGCAATCAAGTTGTTATATGTCTCTTCTTGTTGCAGTGTGGTTGTACCTCATACCACAAAACAATTCTTCATTTTGTGGGATTTGTGTTTGGCACACTCAAAACGTTTTTAATAGGAAAATCAAATAGTTGTCAATTAGTTTCGAAGCTTAAAAGGGCAAGCAGGTATAATACCCGAAGTGCAATTTAAACGATGACTTTAAAACTGTAGTTCAAAGGAAATAAAAGTTACTTGACTCTGTCGGTAGTGACGTTAATGGCGCTGTGTCCGTGGGAAGGGAGACAGTGGTAAGGCCAAAAAAAAAATAGGTCTGTTTACGGTAACATAGGCCAAAAAAATAGGGTCGGTAGGTCGGGATTTTTTTTTTCTCCCAAAAAACCATATTTTTACGTTATTTTGCAAAAAAAACAAAAACATTTTTTTTTTCTTCCCAAATGCCAAAAAAAAAGTCTAGGGTCGCGCGAAAAAAATAGGGTCGGTCGGGTTACCGTAAACAGACCTATTTTTTGTTTGGCCTAACCACCACTACACTATGTCAACCGTTCTTAACAGACGGCGACTAAGCAATGACTGTGGACGTGGCTTGCACGTACATCGTTACAAAAACTAGAGTTGTGTTAGGAAGAACTATGACCATGGCTTAACCAACAGCAACAAAGAAATAAACAAAAACAAAAGAGAAAACAAAAACAAAAACCGCAGTTGTGTTTTAAGGGAGATTTTGTTCATGGTTTCAAAAAGTTCAGCTGTGTGGGGAAGAACTGTTGCCTTAGCCAACAGCAAAAAAAAAAAAAAATAAAAAATAAAAACCACAATTGTATAATCCGTACTCCACCCAGGTCCACACAGACCTTCAGTCTTTAAGTCCAGACCCATCACTGAACTACGGCAGCATTTAACAATCTGCCCACTCTCAAATCACATCGTAACCAGCACTGAAACAAATGTTTTGAAAAAACAATCTCCTGGAGTCACAGGTGAAAAGATATCCACACAAGAACAACACACACGGAACTTCCTTTCCTTCTTCTTCAAGATGGTTACGCAATAACAAAGACACACACATACCACCGCAGAATTATGCAAGAGCGTTGTTGCAAAGTGTCCAGCCTGCAGCGGAACAAGCCCAAGCAGCTCCTGTCGTAAGACGAGCTCCGAGAGAAATGCGATCTCCACGAAGAAAAACTTGAAGAAGATGAGGAGGGAGAACTGGGAGAGAGAGAAGAAACTGCGCGAAGAAGTTCACCCGACATGCAACGAGCAGACGCGTCTTCCGCCATAAAAAGCCTAGTGCTCCTTGCGACCCTCATTGCATATTCAACGGATGCAAACTGTCACTCAGTCACAATCCGGGTGGAGGGACTTGAATTGTAAAGCAGACTTTTTTCAGAACAGAAGCCAAGAGGAGTGGGTTTTTTGTGTGGATTTTTTCCCGCTAAGACCGTGTTCTTTGGTGGTGATGATCGGACTTGAATAACGTTCTCCTTCTTCAGGATTATGATTGTTGCGATCTTTTTAACGAACATTTTTTTAGGGTTCTCCTTTCTCCTGATCATGATTGTTGCAATCAAAAAAAGCGACATAACTCTGTGCGCTGATTGCGCCTGAATACCGTTCTCCTTATTCAGGATTACGCTTGTTGCAATTTCCTTTAAAACGACATTACTCTTTGAGATGTTTTGATGAACTGGATTTGTGTTGGGGTCATTTAAAAAGAGTCCCCATACTCTAAGCGATGATTGGACGTTGATGTTTTCCTAAATCAGAATGAAGGTTGTTTTCAAATGAACGTATCCATTGAAAACGTTCTCCTTATTCAGGATTAGGATTGTTGTGATTTTTTTAAACGACTCTATCGTTGACGTCATCTGAATACTGTTTTCTTCATTCAAGATTGTGGTTGTGCCACTTTATTTTACATTTTTAATGTAACCACTGTCATTATTCTTAGCGTGTTGATCCGAACTACATTCTAATTATTCAGAATTATGATTGATGCGTTGCAAAAATGATTCCCTTTTTAGTAATGACTGGACTTGCACAGTGCTCTCTGTATTACTATTTGTGGTGATCGCAAATTTTTTCACTGATTTTATTCCTACCAGTACCATGTTCGAGTTTGAGAGTTTAACATCCTTATGAATGATTACGGCAACCACGAACTTTCCAATATTTTCACTGCCGGCGTTTTGAGATCCGTATGAATGGTAAAGATGGACACCAAGTTTTCAATGTTTTCATTTGCAGCGACTGACAGTTCCACATACGTATGAATGAAAACAAGCGACAAAGAGAGCCATCCTTGGCTGAAACGTAAGGCAATGCAACGATATCCCCTATTAAAAGCAAAGAGATGCAAATGATTGCTTTTCCCCCATCGTGCACCCGAGGTAGAAATAAAATGCGACGTTCGTTCTCAGCTCCCTGGCCTTGAAGCAAGCAGGACCGATTGTTAAGGGACTTGCATAATTACGAAAGACTCACGTTCTGCGGTTGATTCAGACATTTATTTCAGATCAAGAGCCGTAAGTGTTTCTCTTTGCATGTTAAAGGTACGTACCCTACTTCCAGTGTGGACAATCTTGCTGATCATCACAGATGTGTCAAGAATTTCACAAGAGATAAGAGAGCACTTCTCCACTTGCACATATACCATAAATATACATCCGGGCAGCTTTCTGTGAGGTTTGGGAAGTTTTTGTTGAATTAATTTCGCGTACCTGACACTGAGGCGAATTTGAGATACGTATTAGCATATAAAATCCGAATATGGACAAAAATCAGAGCAAGAGCCTGGAGAAATCCGTGCATGGGAAGGATGGTATTTTTAAGAAAGATTCGCGTGTTCTGCTGTGCAGCATTATGCTCCTCTGTTGCTCTGTCTACCTTTTCGTCTTGTTTTCTTTTCGTCTGTCCTTTTGTGATCTCTTTCTCAACTGGAATAGGACGGTTAGAAAGATTTGGAAGAAAGGATAACACGTCCTAGTGAAAGAAGCGATTGAAAAACAAACGGAGAGAAGAAAAGAGGAAAACTACACGTCAAGAAGTTCAACATAAACGAGTAAAGGAATTACATTTCGTTCTATTGCCTGATTAATTAATCACCCTGGCCAAGAACATCGAAAATCCGCGTGCCTCCACTAGTTACACTGGATTAAACCCACACGCAATGTGAATACAAAAACAAGGAGTGGTAATTTCGCATAGCCTCCCATCCCAAACAAGACGATGTCGATGTGAAGGAATTCATGAATAGTTCATCTTTTGTTTGTTCACTAAGACAGAAAGGATCCTGGCCCTCAAATATGCCATCAGTTCTTCGAAAATCGAATTGCTTTCTGAGGAGGACGTCTTCCGCAGACAAAACGGAAGTTGTAAACTCTCTCTGAAACATGACGTTAAAAATGTATATTGCTATTTCATATGTTACGTGGATTTCCATTGGTCAATTGGGCAAAACTGAGCTCAGTGCAAAAGTGATATCGACGACATTTCCGTCGATATCAGTTTTGATATCGACGACCTCTTTATTGCTTCCCCACTTCAAAAACAAAAACACCTAAATTTAAAAACAAACAAATATATATGAAAATGTAATTATCCCAGAATTTAGTTGAGCAAGTGACTAAAGACTTTTTAAAAGGAAAGACATTTTAAAATACTGAAAAGTACAAGAACAGAGTGAACAAGTCGCGTAAGGCGAAAATACAATATTTAGTCAAGTAGCTGCCATTTTTCAGCAAGACCGTATACTCGTAGCATCGTCAGTCCACCGCTCATGGCAAAGGCAGTGAAATTGACAAGAAGAGCGGGGTAGTAGTTGCGCTAAGAAGGATAGCACGCTTTTCTGTACCTCTCTTTGTTTTAACTTTCTGAGCGTGTTTTTAATCCAAACATATCATATCTATATGTTTTTGGAATCAGGAGCCGACAAGGAATAAGATGAAAGTGTTTTTAAATTGATTTCGACAATTTAATTTTGATAATAATTTTTATATATTTAATTTTCAGAGCTTGTTTTTAATCCGAATATAACATATTTATATGTTTTTGGAATCAGCAAATGATGGAGAATAAGATAAACGTAAATTTGGATCGTTTTATAAATTGTTTTTTTTTTTTACAATTTTCAGATTTTTAATGACCAAAGTCATTAATTAATTTTTAAGCCACCAAGCTGAAATGCAATACCGAACCCCGGGCTTCGTCGAAGATTACTTGACCAAAATTTCAACCAATTTGGTTGAAAAATGAGGGCGTGACAGTGCCGCCTCAACTTTCACGAAAAGCCGGATATGACGTCATCAAAGACATTTATCAAAAAAATGAAAAAAACGTATGGGGATTTCATACCCAGGAACTCTCATGTCAAATTTCATAAAGATCGGTCCAGTAGTTTAGTCTGAATCGCTCTACACACACACACACACACAGACACACAGACACACACACACACACACGCACATACACCACGACCCTCGTTTCGATTTCCCCTCGATGTTAAAATATTTAGTCAAAACTTGACTAAATATAACAAAAAGAAATAATAATCAGAGGGAGGAATATGGAACAGCCAAAACTGAGACAAATACTTTTGTAATTTCTTTACAGAAAATACAAAATGTCCAGAGAATTAGCAGTATATCTAACATTGACTGACTGTGTGATGATATCTTCTGCCATTGGTCTGTTTCGACAGTGATATCAAAATCTCGACCTCCGGTCTCGATTTTGATATCACTGTCTCAACAGACCATAGCAGAAGATATCATCACACAGTCCGTCAATATTGGGTAATATTGCTATTTCATATGTTACGTGGATTTCCATTGGTCAATTGGGCAAAACTGAGCTCAGTGCAAAAGTGATATCGACGACATTTCCGTCGATATCAGTTTTGATATCGACGACCTCTTTATTGCTTCCCCACTTCAAAAACAAAAACACCTAAATTTAAAAACAAACAAATTTCTTTGAAAATGTAATTTTCCCAGAATTTAGTTGAGCAAGTCACTAAAGACTTTTTGAAAGAAAGACATTTTAAAATACTGAAAAGTACAAGAAAAGAGTGAACAAAAAGAAATAATAATCAGAGGGAGGGATATGGAACAGCCAAAACTGAGACAAATACTTTTGTAATTTCTTTACAGTAAATACAAAATGTCCAGAGAATTAGCAATATATCTAACATTGACTGACTGTGTGATGATATCTTCTGCTATTGGTCTGTTTCGACAGTGATATCAAAATCTCGACCTCCGGTCTCGATTTTGATATCACTGTCTCAACAGACCATAGCAGAAGATATCATCACACAGTCCGTCAATATTGGGTAATGTTGTTGTCACTGAAACAATAAACCAAACTGAAAGTCACCAACAAAAAGTGCTGGCTTTAATTCAAAGATTACTTTCTTTCCGAATAAGCGGCCATGTACATATTTGTCTAGTTTTTACATTTAATCAAGTTTTGACTAAATGTTTTAACATAGAGGGGGAATCGAGACGAGGGTCGTGGTGTATGTGTGTCGGTCGGTGTGTGTGTGTGTGTGTGTCTGTGTGTGTATGTAGAGCGATTCAGAGTAAACTACTGGACCGATCTTTATGAAATTTTACATGAGAGTTCCTGGGTATGATATCCCCAGACATTTTTTCATTTTTTCGATAAATGTCTTTGATGACGTCATATCCGGCTTTTTGTAAAAGTTGAGGCGGCACTGTCACACCCTCATTCTTTTAACAAAATTGATTGAAATTTTTGTAACGCAATCTTCGACGAAGGCCGGATTTCGGTATTGCATTTCAGCTTGGTGGCTTAAAATATAATTAATGACTTTGGTCATTAAAAATCTGAAAATTGTAATTATTTTTTTATATAAAACGATCCAAATTTACGTTCATCTTATTCTACATCATTTCCTAATTCAAAAAACATATAAATATGTTATGTTTGGATTAAAAACAATCTCTGAAAATTAAAAATTAAAATATTATGATCAAAATTAAATTTCCGAAATCGATTTAAAAACAATTTCATCTTATTCCTTGTCGGTTCCTGATTCCAAAAACATATAGATATGATATGTTTGGGTTAAAAAAAACACGCTCAGAAAGTTAAAACGAAGAGAGGCACAGAAAAGCGTGCTATGCAGCACAGCGAAACTACTACCGCGCTAAATAGGCTCGTCAGTTTCACTCCGTTATGCACAAGCGGCGGACTACGGTCATTGTGAAAAAAATGCAGTGCGTTCAGTTTCATTCTGTGAGTTCCACAGCTTGACTAAATGTAGTAATTTCGCCTTACGCGACTTGTTTTCTTCTCCAGGGGATAAGATCATATCAGCAACAAAGACCTTTGGCAGCGAACAAAACAGTTATCCGTAGAACAGGACATTCTGCAAAGACGCTTCAGGTGGATTGGCCACACACTCCGCAAGACGACAACCAGCATCACGCGACAGGCCCTCACATGGAACCCGCAGGGCAAGAGGAGACGAGGCCGGCCAAGAAACACCTGGCGTCGTGACTTGGAGGCAGAGGTGAAACACATCGGCTACACCTGGAGACAACTGGAGAGATTGGCCCAGGATCGGAGTGCCTGGCGAGCTCTTGTTGGCGGCCTATGCCCCGGACGGGGTCAAAGGCATAAATGAAAATGAAAATGGATAAGATCATCCCTAAACTTGGACACACACCTAAATTCAACTGCCTGACTGCTTCCTATGTAGGATGGGAACATTGTGCAGAGTTGGTATCGCAGATAGGTAGCTACAAAATTAATTCAGCAAAAACTTACCACTCTGCACACAAAGCAGCCAGGCTGTAAATGTTGGGTATGTGTTGAACTAGAAGGATGCTCGTATCCGGGACACAGCTATCGTGATTTACAAGGTATGCACAAGAAGAAAGTTACCTCAAAGTGTAAGCGTGCATCCCATCCTTTCTGTACGTTCCTTCAAGCTATATCTTGTTACGAGTCTTGGGCGTCTCGTGTCTCCATTTACCATTGCTAATGTCTGTATGGCAAAATGCTCGTTCCCAAAATTTACTACAAAAGAAATCAAAGTTTTCATTTTGCGTGGTATTGATATAAAGCATAATATCCCAACCCGATAAATAAGAAATAAATGAAAACTTTACATTGCGATCTTTCACGGAAATGACATTGCTCCAACGCCAGACTGGAAAGACATAACTGCACTTTGCTCTCCTGAAAAATGATGTCAACAGGGAACAAACCTACATTTGAAAACCCCAAGCCTGCACAGTGTCTTACATGTATTCATATTTGAAAGTTCTACACTTCATAAGTTGGCACTATTATTCCTATTTAATCACCGACGATCATGCATCATCGTTAGAATTGCAAACAGCTTCTTATCATGCTGTACACACCGATCCAGGGACATGGCTTCGGAATCTGAAATGTCCCCACGGTATCACGTACAGCAACAAACCCGCATGTACAACGTACAGTACATATTTATACAGCCAGTGACTCAAACAAAAGGAAAGAAATGAACGTTATGGACCCCGACAGTGTCTATGCTAATACGTTTTTCATATTACATAATTATATATGCAGCCAATGAAATACGAACCAATGAAATACGAACCGAAGTCAAAAGAAAAAAAAGGATTATGAAAATTAAATAAAATGACTCCAAAAATGCAGACAACCACAGACGATCAACCTTTGCCCAACAAATACAATTTCACGTTACCCCAAAACGTGGACCTTTACCAACATAAAATGCAGACGCTGCTTACTACGTCTTCCACGACAGTACGGCGAACATAGTCTAGTTAATGCGTCCCACAGGTGAAAATATGCATTGCGAATGAGTCACATCCAATACAACCGCCATACGATATGGCATAGAGAGTGTTCCTCGTTCTCCCAAAACGTGGACCACTACATACATTTAAACATTAGGTTACCCTAAATATAAAAATGTAGCCTCAGCAGGCGGCAGGGAACAAAGCCAGTTCATGCGTCATTGAAATCCTCCGCGAAAACTGCACCACAAATGACATCATGTATCCAATCATAGCAATCACAAATCATGCGCTCAAAGAGAGAGTTTTACGTTAGCCGCAAAACACGAACTTTTACCAACCGAAGTTAGACTGTCATGACAATCCTAACAAGAGGCAAAGCCATCAAGGCTCACGTAAGAAATCGACAAACAGTAACACAAACTCAATCACACAAACTCAATCACACACACACACACACACACACACACACACACACACACACACACACACACACACACACACACACACACACACACACACACACACAGAAAGAGCATAGGTGAAACTGTGCAAGAAAGCGAGACACTAGATCTAGATCTGTCTGTCTGCATGTTGCCTACTTACAAGGACACGACTGCCAACTAGTCTCGGCGCGCTCGAAATAATAATGACCGAGACTGTCAGTACTTCCTTCGCGTGACGTCTAACCCTCTTAGTCATAATGTGACGTCAATGTAATGTGACGTCTTCAAATGTTAGAGTTTCTACCACAGACATACACACGCACAGACGCACGCACGCACGCACGCACGCACAGACAGACAAAGTTACGATCGCATAGGCTACACTTACGTGAGCCAAAAAGGGAACGCAGCCCATACAACACAGAGTCCCTCGCTGAAAACCGAACCACAAATGACTTAGTCCTCCCATATATATAACCAAAGCATGACGTCCTTTTCAGAGACAGCAGTGACGCGGCAGAGGGCAACAGCTGCACGGATATCGACACGTTGGCAGGAACCTTCAGCAAGACCTGGGTCATCCAGGGAGAGTGAGAGCAATATAAGTCAGCCAGCAGGACAGGCTGGCACTACCTGTGGCCTTTATCATCCGGTAACACGCTCCTTTATGGTCATAGTGGGACTGTCTCGTGTGGGGTGGGGGTGGGGTGAAGGCGGTGGGGGGGGGGGGTAAGGGTTGGGTTGGGTTGGGGTTGCGTGTGTGTATGTAGGGGGAGGGGGCGTGTGTGTGTGTGTGTGTGTGTGTGTGTGTGTATGTGTGTGTGTGTGCGTGTGCGAGTCTAAGTCTGAGTGTGTGTACGCAGTAAATGTGTTGAACAGCAGGTGTTAGGAAGGTCGATGCACCTGGAGAGGTGGTGCATCATGTCCACACAAAACGGATTCATTACAGTTTTCTCGGGATTCCAATTATTGTTGTTGTTGTTGAGGAGGGGATTGGGGAGGGGGGTAAGGGTTCTTCGGATTATTTTGTTAAATAAATTATCGTTGTAAAAAGATAATATCGAGCGGGAATTCGTTCTTCACGATTCACATGCACGTGATCACCAAGGAAAAAATGAACTCATTCTTCATCATCTGTCAGAATTGAGGCAACGCTGAAGTTTAGATAATTGTGGTTCACCAAAACAGCCAATTGCCTAATCCAAATGTAATGATGATGAAAAACGGGCTATCAACGAATTTGTGCTAACTCAATCATCTAAGCGAGCAAACGGGATGCTTTTGAGGTACACAACTCACATACTTTTGATGAGGATATTCTTCTTCTATTACAGACAGACTGAGACAAAAATAATCTTTCGTCAGTTTGGCGGAACGAGACAGTTTTGGAAACAAGCAGAAACAAAATGCGTCTAATTTGCTTCCCAGAGAAAGTTCTTGCTGGCAATTTGCGTTCTGTAAGTTCAGAAAATGTTATGAAAATCGACCATTAGTTGCGCCTTGTCGGAGCAAAACGAGGGTCTAGAGTTACCGTTCTTGAGGCGTCTAGACTGGCGGCAGGGGCGCTGCTAACGTAAACTTGCAGTCAAAAAGGGAGATTACTGCGCGTCTTCCAATTTCTGCCTTTTGCTCTTTGTCGAGCCAATATTATTATCTAAAAAGTGGAAGAGTTTATCCGCATCTTTTTGGAGCATCTGCCGCGACCGGGAAATAGAGAAAAGGGGTTTGAGTGAATCTGCAACAGCATATCTACCTACATGAACATGTTAAGGCATACATGTTTCCCCGTCGAGTAACATTCTCGTTAACAATCACATAGGCTTTACACGCAAAACAACGCCCCAAACCCTTTTTTCTCGCCACTGTGGTTGCGCCTCACTTCTACATGTATCAACTGTCCAGGTCTGTCATTCTCTGTCTGTGTGTCTGTGTGTGTGTCTGTGTGTCTGTGTGTGTGTGTGTGTGTCTGTCTGTCTGTCTGTCTGTCTCTCTCTCTCTCTCTCTCTCTCTCTCTCTCTCTCTCTCACACACACACACACACACACACACACACACACACACACACACACACACACACACACACACACACACACACACACACACGAGCGTCATGTAAACATTTCGTCAATCTGACGACCTAAAACACACATCCATTGAAGTGGGTGAGTGAATAAGAAAGCAAATACCTTTCGCCAAACGTCCAGGTGAACAGTTTCTCAATCAGTTGTTTCAGTGACTGAATATAAAAACGAACAAATAATGCAAGAAGATTTTACTCTGCTGTACTACTTTGACACTGAAGAAATTGTCAACACAAGAAATCTATAACTATAAAGCAGAATTCAACACAACAAAACCCAACACAGACACAGATCTAGCATGATTGTTTTTTGAAAACAAAACGCTTTTAAATAGACAACCATGCAAGCTTTCCAGAAGTTGAGAACGCAGTTACACACAGGCAGGCAGATGTGAAATAACGCCGACCCCAAGCAAAGAACTGTCTTTTTCTCAACACTCAAGGTGTGTGAGTGACGACCTCGAGAAGGAGGGGTGGAAGAAGGGGGAGGGGGTACAGGTACCCGGGTAGTAGAGCCGGGTAGCTAAATGTAGGGGTGGGGGTGGGGGGGTATACGGGTACCCGGGTATAGGTGTAGAGTTCCAGCACTCCCCCGGTCCCTTGACGTGTGGCGGCTGATCTTTACGGCGCGACACACGGCGGCGTCTTCGCTCCCAGAACAAAAACACTTAAAACCCGCCAAAGATAAAGAGAACAATTTATTCGGCATTCGTCCCTTTTATTGCTGAAGGGGGAAAAAAAGGAGACTTCACTCCATTCCGACAGGGCAAAGGGAGTCCTGTGGTCTCCGTTGGACAAGTAAGGGCATGTGATGGCTGAGTCGCTGGCAGGTGTATGCGGCTGCGGCGCATCGATTTCGCAGGGGGGAAAAAACGAGAAAGAAGACAGTCCTAGGAGTTACAAAAAGTTGCAAAACTGTGAGCACTGTTGCAGTTTTGTTTAGCAAAGAGTTGGCTGCAAAATGCAGGCATGTACGGCATTTTCAACAGAGCACGGAGTCCATTTTCAGAATTGTTCACTAGCCACCTAGTTGACGTTCGAGTAGAAAATTAATGACAACTTCGTGTCCTTATAATTGATGTGAAAATGTGCCAGTATCTGTGGAGAAGTGTTCACAATCATACAACCACAAACAAGACCATAAAACCCGTTCAAAAATCTGCTGGCTGCCTTGAAAGAGTAGCTCCCTTACTTTCATCAAACGACAAGAAAAGAAACGACCTACAAAACCAAATAAAAATCAATCTACGAGACACGACTCCATTCCATTTCAAACGCTACCCAAAGGATGACAAAACCCAACCGTATAGCCAAGCTTATCAAGACAAATCGCATACTTATCTTTTCTCAAATATCGCTTTTTGTTTCTAAATATACATCAAAGCTCCCAGACCAATAGCGCTCAACAGTTCGTACTGTAGACAGATTTGGTGACATCCAACCCACCGTTTATGTGAGGCCTAGGCCTTGAGGGTGATATTCAATAGCTACACCGCTAGCGTACTCAGATCCACTTGAATAACTTATTCCTGTATTCCTCACTCATGATGTCTGTTTCAACGTTGGCCCAT
>NC_090246.1:68289350-68329888 GCF_037325665.1 Littorina saxatilis | reverse complement strand
AACAACAACAACAACGACAAGACCTGCCACAATGTAACCTGAGTGGCAACGCGCACGAGCAGAACTTTCTTCTTCTGCGTTCCCAGGGGGAACCAAGTCCCATGACAAAAAAGTTCAAATCGGCCCTACACTGTTATACCCCCAATTTCGCATTTTTCTTGTTAGTGAGTTGTTCTGTCCAATACTGATCAAATCAGTAACACACGCACACAAACTGACAAGTAAAAGAAAAAAGAGAATCATTGCACAAGCCCACCCCCAAACGACTGTTTTGCTGTGCACACACATCGGGCCGATATGGGTTAAGGGCCCTCCACATGGCTCTCTCCAAACTACTCCGCAGCGCCGGTAGCTCGGGACTGGAGAAAGATTTCACTATCACGGTGCGCTCAATGGCACAACCCCACTAGCACACAGGGGAGAAGAGCCATACATCAAGTTTCTCCCAGCAGTTCATGACAGGGGAGTGATCGAGGTAATCACCGTGTAATAGAAGTATGGAGGACTCCAAACTTGCAGAGAGATTTGTTGCGGGGCTCGAGAGATCTTCGCGCAAACTTGTCAGTCTCGTAAGCGAAGATTTACGGGCACCCCGCTTTTTGTGTGTATGCGCTGTTTATGCCAGCCTCACACAATAAAACACATGTTTGGGTGTCATCGCTCATCTTGTAATGCTCTCCTCTACCCCTCCCTCCTGCCCCTCGAACTTCACAGATACCCCATCCTCCCATCCTCCGTTTAACGTCAATGAAGGCGTCAGTCCTAATGTGTTACGGCGTCTGACAAAGGTGCTCATCTTTTACTGCAGCTAAGTTCTACCCTTCCCTTCCTCCCTCCGCCCCTCGAACTTCATAGAGCATGCACTCGTCCACTCCCTCCTCCACCCCCACTGTTTAACGCCAATGAAGGCGTCAGTACTAATGCGCATGACAAAGGTGCGAATGAAGACATGTGTCATGAGTGTTCTGCCTCTGCTGAGACAGGAACAGCTTGTGATGTTCCGCCTGTCATAACTTTGCTGCAGAGTGACGTGCGCCTTTCTGTCTGACGGGGTTTTAGTGTTGTCGTCATTCTTCTGCTGCTGCTGCTGCTGCTGCTGCTGCTGCGGCTCCTCCTCCTCTTTCTGACGTTATTCCACAGTAGCCACCCCTCCCCTTTGCAGTTCAGAGACATCCTGCTTGCTGCCGCGCGAGCAGAGAAATGGTTCCCTCTTTATCTTCACTAGGCGGGCAGCAAAACCCCTCCACGCGGAGGTGTTTTCAGACAGGTCAGAAACTGGGTGTTTGAGCGATTTTGAACGATTTTCTTTTTTCCCTCTTGTCTTCTTCTTCTTGTCGTTCGCCTATGCTAAACTTGGAGTCCAGCTCTGGTAATGAAGCTGCTGGTCTTATGAAGACCCTCCACAGGTTTTCCCTCTTGTCATCCTTGCCTTTCTCTCTCTGTCTCTCTCTTGTCATCCTCCCCCCCCCCCCCCCCCTTCCACTTTACCCCGCCTCCGTTTCTCTCCAGAGCATTAAGAACAAAGAAGAAAAACTTCATTCAAATGTTTGTGCATAAACTGAAATATTCTCGATCACAACAAAAGCATGCCGAAAAACATTGTCTCAAAGCCCCTAGTAAATTCTATGCATTAATATCTTTCTACCACACATTCAAACAAACGAACGCAGAGGAAGCGTAAGTTATCTACCTGAATCTAATAAAACTAAAATAATAATAAAAACACAAAATAACACCACACCAAAACCAAAACCAAAACAAACAACAACAAACAAACAAAACTAAACACACACACACACGCAGAGACAGTTTACGTGACAATAACAGACACCCCAAATAACAGTTTCTGCTGTTTTGTGTGTAAAATACGAGACCCGGTTTTAGTATCTGAACTTGACATTTGCTTCGAAACGGAGTGTGATTTTCACACAGAGTCGGCCTGTGAACTATCCAGCTGAACATGTGTTTTGCCCGTCATTCTGAATCGCTCGAGAAACGGATAACTAAATCAAGAGAAAATCGCGCGGAAAGAAAGATGTAAGGTTTTTGAAGAAGATAATGTTCTGCACTTACGACGCATAGGACCATTGCATATGTTCACACTTTCTCCCCGTCCAAAGAAACCTACAGATACAGACTCTGTCTCTCTGTCTGTCTCTCTGTCTGTCTCTCTGTCTCTGTCTCTCTCTCTGTCTCTCTCTCTCTCTGTATCTGTCTCTCTCTCTTTTCTCTCTCTCTGCCCCCTCTCTCTCTCCCTCTCTCTCCCTCTCTCTCTCTTTCTCACCCTCTCTCTTTTTTCTCTCTCACTCACTCCTTCTCTCTCTCTCTCTCTCTTTCTCCCTCTCTCTCCCTCTCTCTCTGTCCCTCTCTCTCTCTCTCTCTCTCTCTCTCTCTCTCTCTCTCTCTCTCTCTCTCTCTCTCTCTCTCTTTTGTAACTGTTGCCTTCAGTAACTGGAATACTATCGTATCAATGTATGCGTTTGAGATGTAGAAAGCACAGAATGTTGTACTAAGCTTCTGCCTGGAGTCCCCATCCGTATGTCTAAAAGATCAATCCATCAATCAATTAATCAATCATTCAATCTCTTTTCCCTCCCTCTTCCCTCTCTCTCTCTCTCTCTCTCTCTCTCTCTCTCTCTCTCTCTCTCTCTCTCTCTCTCTCTCTCTCTCTCTCTCTCATATCCCTCCCACCCTCCACCACTCCCTCACTCCCCCACTCTCTCTCTCTCTTCCCTATCTTTCGCTTCATGTCAAGTCCCATCGCCACCCCTTTAACGTTGCCCAGCGAGGTGACTGTAACCTACCCAACGCAGTGAAGCACACGTCACCGGATCCTTGCCAGGTTAGTGGCGGGCAAATGTTGACAGATTACAGCCGGGAGGACGAGCAGAGGCGACTTTGGGGTCCCATTATGCGTGCCCAGTCACCTCCGCACAGACTGAACCAGGGCAAAGGACAACAGTCGCAAGTCCTGCTCCAACAGTTTAGTTCACTTTGTCTGGAATTAATTGGGCTAAGTCAACTTCGCGAAGACTACTTCACGAAGCTTTGGCACTGCATTTTCGGTTAAAAGACTTTGCAAAGTGTTCGCGAAATCAACTTCGGGCTCAATTAACGGAGGTCTTTGGGAAGTCTTCACCTTCCTTCTGCTTTGAGCCTCCATTCTCACTATGGCATCGGTCTGGCATCACCATTCTTACGCTGGCAGCACCACTCTCCCTGGGCTGGCACCGGATTGGCACCGCCATTCTCCCTTTGGTACCAAAATTCTCACTCTGGCATCGTTCTGGCACTATACTATTATTATATACAAACAAAATCTACGCGTCTGTTTATTTGCCATGCATTGAGATACCTTGTCTGGTACACACTAGATGATATGGATCGCCAAGAAGACGAGTTTTGCGAGATGTTTTCGCTGGAACCCTTGATCATAACTTATTTCATCCAAAGCTCCTTCTTACCTTCCCTCGACCGAGCGCAGTGACAGTGTGGCAAAAAATGTACAAGCCAAAAGATCAAGGGACGCTCTTTGTTCTGCAAGCGAATCTTGTGGTTTCGGCCCATCAGGTACTGCAAGGATCCACCAAGCCTGTCTGCCCTTAGTTTCAGCAATAATAACTCACCTATTGGGCAATTTGTGATCTCTTCCGCTCATTTCGCCGGCAATGAGTTTAGACCCTGTGGTAAATCGGCTACTTGCTGTTTATTAGAGAGTACAGACAACAACCGCCTTTAATACACGAAGCACAGGGTAGTTTGTCATAATTTAAAACGAATACAATGCTCAACCAGCGTTCGTCGGTAGGCTCTACAATTCTAGCAAAGTACCCTCAAGTTCAGTTGTAAGAGTGGGTTGACATCGACCTGGGCTTTGGAGTGTTGATTTTAGGAGGTACAGGCGGAGGTGGAGGGGGTAAGAGCAAGGTTTCACCCCCAACAATTAGAGGGTCCCGGTCACATGGCCTAATTGGTCGGCTCATTTGTCCCGCCCGTCAGGGTAGCGGTCCCGAGACTGTCACTCTACACCTTGTCAACGCGTGGCGCACGGAACAGGTAAAGGAGAAGCTGGCCGAGAAAAGGTTGGAACAACAACTGACTCCGGTCGCGCCATTCTCCGTGTCCCGTTGCCCCCACCACCTCCTTTACTCCACCGTGTCTCTTTCAAGTCTTTTTTACGTATCGAGAGACATTTGTTTGTTGTCCTGTCATTCCTTTAACAATATCTCTCATCTCTTACATGTCAATATTTGATTATTCGTTTGTGTGACATCACTATCTCCCTTCCCCTATCATGTCTTGATAAATAAATATTCATTCTCCAATTTCCCTACAAATTAACGTCTCTTATCCCGTTCGTATCTCCATACCTACGTATCCGTTTCCCCTAAGAATTTAACGGATGGCTCTCACCGATCTTTCTTTTTCGATAGATGCAAAATCCATCTTGTCCACTTCCCATGTTGTATGTCTCTCACCCCCTTTACGTCTCTATTCATTTCCCTATTCATTCTCCCTGCACTCCATCCCCAGCCGATGTCTCCACACTACCCCCACTCCCATGATGAGTCCGAATATATATTGCGAGTCCATTCCCTGAATCCAAACCTCCCCCCCCCCCCTTCCACCTTCCACACCCAGCGTACTACAATCATCCCCACTCAATTTACCTTTCACAACAAATACATATGTCTTGCACCGTAGAACCTAAGTCAGGACCATGGGAGAACGGGTACCCTGCATGGTCTACCCATGTCTCGCCTCATCCCCCCACCCCCTCCCCCCAACCCCACCAACGCCGTTCTGGGACTCTCTTGATAAAAGCCTCGACCCTCACGAGCTAACAATCATTAGGCGCAGTACGGGGGACGACAGAATAGGGTCCCATTGAAGAAGACCCCGAGAAATGAACTCAACGTGGCGGTGTGACACAGTCAATAGGGGCTAACAGCAAGGGGGGACCCTGCGTGCTGCCTTCCCCTACAACATGTGTCTAAATGTTTTCTTTGAAACCCTGATCTCCGTACAGCGGCGCTTGAAAGGCTTTGTGTTGGCACACATAGAACAAGACACACACACACACACACACACACACACACACACACACACACACACACACACACACACTCAGACACACACACGCACACACGCACATACTGTTGCTGCTACTAGCTAGCTCCCCCTCCCCCCTCCCCCCCACGACTCCGTCGCCACCACTACAATGCGTGTCAAATGCCTTTTGCATATCAAAGTACCACGACACCTCTCTGATGTGAAGGTTTTCATCTTCTAAACACCAAAGATTAGACATGGGATTTTTGCATTCACCATTTTTGCTGACATTACTAATAGTGAGGTAAGCTGTCGTTTAAGACTACTTTTAATGCTGATTTCGACAACCCAAAACACAAGAACCTTTCAGCTAGTGCTTTAACATTTCTGGAAAATCACACAATTAGCCTACGTAAAAATCACATGTCATCAGATGGGAACAGAGCGTACTTGACGTATTGCATAGAGGAGGTATAAAAACGCATGTGAAAGCGTATGTTGGCTATTTTGAATGACTATATAGATATAGACCAAAATAAGGCGGAAAATGAAGTGTTGACAGATGATTAATTTAGTGTAATCGTCAGGTGCATTCAGAAGATAAGATTAATTAGGTATAATCTTCTGGTGCATTCAGAAGAGATGTGTCCTTCTCAGGCGCATTTTGAGCAGGTTTGTCTGTGTCAGATATTCCACGCTGATCTGACAGAGCGTATAATGGACATCAATGCAGAAGAATTCATCAAAGCCAGGAGAAAAGGAGACTGAACAAAACAACGGCTGATATAACTGTACACAAAGCACAAACTTTTACCAAGAGGGCAAGCAAAATACTGTACTTAAAATGACTTCAATACAATGTAGTTTGATAGACTAAACGCTGAAGTTGGATAAATGTGATTTATGACTTACTATAACCGGCAAGCTTATATACAACCTATACAAAGGTGACTACTGTTATCATATCATATGAAAACTTCTACTTCTGTTTTGCTTAGTACTAAATGAAAGACAGCTGAAAGCTGGCGTACAAGAGTTTGTGCGACATACCGACAAAGGGTAGCAAAGCTCTCTCTCTCTCTCTCTCTCTCTCTCTCTCTCTCTCTCTCTCTCTCTCTCTCTCTCTCTCTCTCTCTCTCTCTCTCTCTCTTTTTCTCTCTCTCTTTCTCACTCTCTCTCACTCTCTCAGCCACCATGTCACTTATTCAGCATTTAGATAAAGAGCTGGGAAAATACTCCAAAGTGAAAGACTAAAAGCATTACATGGACGAAACTGGGCCTGCTAATGTAATTGAAACTAATACCCCAACATAGCGATGACCTGATAGGCAAAACGTTCAACAAACGGTTAGTACATAGACTTATTCAGTATCAACATGTCATCCACAACTATTCATTATACCAAGCCTGAGCTGCATTATAGACAGTAAAGTAAAACACAGATGAACACACACACAAAACCAATATTAAAATGTACGCACCTTACAAATCCGGAGTTGGGTTATAGACACAATTGTAAAGTACAGACAAAAGATCCGCAATGCAGCTATAAGCTTATACACTAGTAGGTACACGCACACTCACCCCCACACACACACACACACACACACACACACACACTCACACACACACACACACACACACACACACAGTAACTTATTCACATATAATCATTTAGCACACAACAATGACTTGTTAGTGTAAATCCAGTAGGCCGAACTCACCTGCAATCACTATAGACTCCACTCTTCCCGCTACTAAATTCCGACGTGGTGGCATTGCACACACAAAAACAACAGGAGGGACAATACCCGGGTCCTTTCACATGTTCGTGTCGACAGAGTTTTAAACATTTAGGTAAACAGAGAGATAGATCTCTGCAAGACACTCACTCAAGACCAAGTGACAGGCAGCAGGAGGAAGTCATTTCTCACGAAGCCTTCTCCACCACTCGAACTCGAAACGCGAGCGGGTTTAGCAAGCGAAAAGAGACTGGCGACGAGGAGAGATCGCTGAGGCAGAAGGATGCATGATCGTACCGCATTGTCCAAGCCTGCTACTCAAATATTAGCTATCTCCTTGAATGTTTAATGGCGAGGAAGCAACAACAGCAAAAAGCACTAAGGCCCTTCAGCGGATAGACATGTCAACACGCTGGCGATTATGCAGTAATCGTTGGGACGTCCAACCGTTCTAAAGAGTTTTAGCGGGGTTTTAATCCGTGGGTACTCCTCCTAGTCCTTCTCCTCCCCGGTGATTTGATATTTGCCCCACTCCCACCCCCTATACCCGACCATCTCTCTCTGTCTATCTCTGTCTCTCTGTCTCTGTCTCTCTCTCCCACTCTCTGTCTTTCTGTCTGTCTCTCTGTCTCTGTCTGTCTGTCTGTCTGTCTGTCTGTCTGTCTGTCTCTCTCTCTCTCTCTCTCTCTCTCTCTCTCTCTCTCTCTCTCTCTCTCTCTCTCTCTCTCTCTCTCTCTCTCTCTCTCTCTCTCTCTCTCTCTCCGTTCTTTTTAAGTTTTACCTGAAATTAGCTCCACCATGTGTCCATTTTCAACACACATTTTGAAGACCCGGTCCAGGAATGCTCAGATAGTTTTAATTACAAGCATATGCACACGCGCACACACACACACACACATACACACACACACACACACACACACATACACACACACACGGCATACGTTTGCCCAAACAAGGGATGAACACACGTACAGATCGAACACAACAAGTCAGCTCCTATCCCCTCTTCTTAGTCTGCACTTACCCCCCTCCCCTCCCCCTACCAATCGACCCTACTAAAAACCCTCTTTTACGCACACAATCGACCAACCCGCACAGCAATTTTCAGGCCAATAAAACAAGAACTTACTCGAACAAGCGAAAGCAAAAGACTTCTACTCACTGTTCTGTGCGCTTGTCAGTTCTACATGAGAGAGAATGCCTAGAGGGTGTATACCGCGTAGCGTGTTCTGGCATTTAATGATGATATCAGATAATGGTATACTGCTCCCTTCAGTAAACTTGCCTCCTAGTCGCATTAAAAGATTGGGGCATATGGTTCCAGGAGCCAGCTCTTGTCAGTCTTGAGTCCTAGCTGGCTCCGCTTTCGTCACGATTGTGTATAATGTAGATATACGCTACAGGGTAAGATTCTAAGCACAGACTAAACTCCAGATTTCCGGGTATAGAATGGAATAGTCAGTTCAGTTGCTGACGCTGGCTGCCATACTGTTTGCCTCAGTCTTCCTTGGTGCATTTTTATCGATCTCCATTGGTCATGACAGCTCCAAGGTAGCCTTGTTATGATATCAGGTGAACGCACACACACACACTTATGTCCAGAATGATGAATGATGCAGTTAACTGGAAAACAGCGATACTGTTAGCGTTATTGATGGGGCACAATTGTACGAGTGAAACAGAGAAGGAGGGACGGAGGGAGGGAAGGAGGGAAGGCAGGGGGGACTGAGAGACAGGCACTAGTCGAAGCCAGGTAAAACACGCCAAGGTTTGACAATGCGTGGCTACTGACTCCAGCTGCACATATCCACCAAACGGTTTCTTTTGCCGGAATTAGGAGAATAACTGAAAAGAGAGAGAGATAAAGAGAAAGACAGAGACAGACAGACACACAGACACACAGACACACAGCCAGGGAGAGAGACAGAGAAAGAAACAGAGAGAGAGACAAATAAAGAGAGAGAGCGACAGAGAGAGAGAGACAGACAGACAGACAGACAGACAAACAGACAGACAGATAGACAGACAGACAGAAAGAGAGGGAAGAGACAGATAGACAAAGAGATAGAAAAAGAGAGAGAATGGTGGAGACAGACAGACAGATACAGAACGAGAAGGAGAGCGGGAGATGCAGACAGACGTGCAAAGAGAAAGAGAGAGAGAGAGAAGGAGAGAGAGAGAGAGAGAGAGAGAAGGAGAGAGGGAGAGAGAGAGAGAGAGAGAGAAGAGAGGGAGAGGGAGAGAGGAGAGAGAGAGAGAGAGAGAGGTGGGGGGGGGGGGGGGGGAGAGATGGCAGGGAACAAGAACGAATCCGTGCAACAAATGGATCAGTATTAAACGTGCACAATTGTTAGAAAAACAGTTCATATTCTTGCTGAGGTTCCGCTGTCTCAAAACATTGCTTGTCTGTTCTTTCAGAGTTATTTGTTTGTAAGTGTAGATGTAATGTTTGTGTGTGTGTGTGTGTGTGTGTGTGTGTGTGTGTGTGTGTGTGTGTGTGTGCGTGCGTGCGTGCGTGAGTGGGTGTGTGTGTGTGTGTGCGTGTGTGTGTATGTGTGTGTGTGTGTGTGTGTGTGTGTGTTTGTGTGTGGTCTGTCTGTGTCTGCGTGTTCATTAATTTGCTTGATTGTTTGCTCGTTTGCTTGTTTGTTTCTGTTCATTTGTTTCTTTTCTTTGAACGTTTCCTTTGCATAGTCATTATTTTGCTTTCACGTTCTTCTGTTTGTGTGTGTGTTTGTTTTCCTCGTTGGAGAAAACATAGGTTTTTAAATATATTTTTACGAAGAGGCGTACACATGTAACATGCACAATGCCCTCAAACTTCAGTATGTCCAATACCTCTTCCAGATCCCAACAGAAAACAGTCAGCAACAACAACAACAATGTCCAGAAAACACACACGGACAGCACCAAAGCGACTTTCACTCCTATTGCCCCAGGCAGCGATCAGTACTTACGTCGGTGACGGTGGTATAGCTAGTAGTATGGCCCATCCAGAGGAATTAGGTGGACAAGGTAGCCCTATAAGACCCCCACAAATTATCGATCACCGGCAATCGATTAGAGCCGTACTTGTCTCCTGGAGCAGAAAGAAACAATAGCAGGGCATAAATGATTCAGCATGCCAATCAGCCAGTCGGATTGTTCCTACTTTCCCTTCCAAACTGTCGCCATTGTCTCTCCCCGGGCGCTTCTTAGAGGAGAGGAGGAAAAAGCTTGGGAGGATTTGGAGTTAGGGGGGGCGGGGGGGGTGAGGGGAAGTGGATGGGTTTGTGAAGAAATCTTCGGAGGTTTTCCAAAGGTTGGGGTTGACTTGAAGGTTGGCAAGTGAAAAGACTCTATGTAAAATCCACGGCCCTTTCTTGGAGGTTGTGTGGTTCACAGACACAGAGACAGAGCAAGACCGTAAAAGACAGAATCAGAGACAGAGACAGAAACAGAAAGACAGACAGACAGACAAACAAGACAGCCAGGGTCTGAGACAGAGAGAGAGAAACAGAGAGACAGTGAAGGCTTTTTACTTAGCAGCGACCGTCTTTCCACATTGAGCACAATTCCCCTAGAGAAAGAGATAGTCAGAAACAAGAAGCGGGAAAGAGGCTTCCGGGGAGATGGCCTGTCCAACTCGAAGCGAGCATTCTGACATATCAAAAACAACAACATCAAAAAGGATCCACAAGATACACAGAAGAAGAAAGCAAGAACATAAAATAAAAGTAAAAAAATAATTATGTGTCACAACGATTTGTCTTCCAATCATTATATGTTTGATACCCTAAAGGCTGGTCAAAAACAAACCCTTTAGGATGATGTAGGCCACGCGAAGGGACATTGGTGCGCACTTTTTAACGTAAAAGCAAACATTAATCGATGGCAGCTGTAAAACAAATCCAACAACAACAAAATAGACGATTCTGATTTAACGAATCGAAAGAAAAAAAGTAAAGCGGGGAACTTATTTAGATTATATTTTTAGTGTACAAAGAGGTTCTTTGTGAAATCGATATGACTGCCATTGCAACGACGGTCCTGTAACAGGTTATTCCTGATGAAAAATGTGTTATGACAAAGACATAGGTACTCATGTACAACCGAAAACAACCAGCATTGTTTTTTCTTCTCTTTTCATTCCGATGTTCAGGGGTGCTATTGTCACATTTGATGAGTGTATCTTCAAGAAGCTCATATCGCAACATCGCAGCTATATATGTATATGCCAAATGTACAAAAACAATTATTAGTGGCCGATCCATCACAATATCTCTTTCGTGATTTTGCTACTTGTACCCTCATTATTTCAACATTCCCGCCCCAATGCAAGTTTTCAGAGAACGTCTGTTTCCACAAGAGCACACAACACACTTACAACAACGAGGCACCTGCCTTCAAAATCCTTCGCACAGACAAAAACAAAAAGCGCAGCATGTCAATTTTGGGAAGCTGATGGGGGGTAGGAAACGAGTTGCTAAAACGCCTGCACGATGTACACGCACAGCAATGCCACGCCACGCCACTAGCGTTTCTCTGTTCATCCTGTCCCCCCTTGTCTGTTTGTGTTTACAGACCATTAGAGGAACACTTGTCTACGCGGGCCGTTGGGGGGAGCTAAACATTTGCTCCCAATGTCAGCGACAAACATAAACACTGGCAGGCCTGATGTCACTGGCAGGGCTATGGCCCTGTCTCCTCCTCCCAGAGAGTTCTGCTACCAGCGGATCATCTGGCATCGTCGGAATCCTGCCCCCGGGAAGATGTGGAAACACGGCAGGAAAAAAACTCTTGAAAGGGGTGGGGTGGGATGGGGTGGGATGGGGTGGAACCAAAGATAATCTACAGCTTCAGCGAAGCAGTAGAAGATCTTCGGTGGAACGGAGTACGGTGCAGGGGTTTGGTGAGCTGAGGGCGTACCGATGTCACTTTACGCCAATTTTCGTACTGAATGTTCTTTGTTTTGCCACATTTTCAAACTCAGTTTCTGCTGGTGAGTATGAATAAGGGCGTAATTAAGCACCTTGTTATACAGAGGAACAAACTCTTGAAAGGGGTGGGGAGGGATATGATGGACAGGAGCAGGGTGGGTGAGTTGGGGATGTACCATTGCCGCATTTCGCCGATTTTCGTCCCGACATTTCTTTTTTACCCAAGATTTTTAAACCAGCTTTGCCTTGTTGTACTCATGGAAACACTCTTGAAACGAACTGCTTCCAGTGCTGGGTTCGAAATACGGAGTAGCAAGGAACTGGGTACAAAAACCGGTGTCACGCGTCAACGTAGGGTGTATAAGGTTGAACAACGGCAATGGAGCACGCGATAAAGACCTTTTTCTTGATCGTTTGCATCCCCATCCATTGCCCGTTCTATATTGTTCCTGCGCACGCAACAAACTCTCGCCCTCTCTTTTTGTGTTGGTTTTCTGTCTGTCTGTCTATCTGTCTGTCTGTCTGTCTGTCTCTCTCTGTCCCTCTCTCTGTCTCTTTCTCTGTCTCTCTCTCTGTCTGTCTGTCTGTCTGTCTGTCTGTCTGTCTCTCTCTCTCTTCTCTCTTTCTTTCTCTCTCTCTTCTCTCTCTCTCTTCTCTCTCTCTCTCTCTCTCTCTCTCTCTCTCTCTCTCTCTCTCTCTCTCTCTCGCCCAGGCGTAGAATTCATCTTCCTCTCCCTCCCCCAAAAAGTATGACAGCCCCATTAACTCGGTAGAACAATTTTTTTTTTAAACGTATTATCTCTAAAGTGCGAATGTAACTGGTTTTGTTTCCTTTTCCCATATTTACAATAACGCAAAATAGCGGAGCGCACTTATACACTGTCCTAACCGACAAAAAACAAAACAATACGGAACGCCTTTCGTGCGTGTTTAATCTTGAAATATCGGATGCAAAAGCGAATCTCTGATTTCCTTCCTTATGGCCCTGGAGACTTAATTAGATGTTAGCACACAAGTTACAAACTTGTAAATGCTCACGAAGAGAGGTAGAGTGTTATTTACAACCAGACACAATACGATATTTGTTTCCCCTTTCCGCGGTTGAACATTCGCCAACGACCAGAAAATGTGAACCATTTTTCTGACCGCGCCTTTTTCCATTTCTGTTTGACATGGTTTTTGCGAGTTGAATTCTGTTTTCTTCATGGTTTTCCACTTTCTTTTTTTCCAATTTCGTTGCGTGTGTCAAAGATTTATATATACAGGCTCTAAGTCAGCCAAATCAATACCGGTTATATAAGGCCACCAAAAAGCGGAATCTGTCAGTGTTCATGTCACACAACACATCCATGCCTTTTTGTACACGTAAAATAATGAGACCATGTTCTGCTAGATGTTCGCATTATCTTGCGCTTGGTATAGCCTTGCATGATCCGTTCGAGCGGCAAAGTAAACTGTAACTTTTGTTCTGTGCAAATGATAAACGAGCCAAAAAGCAACTCCATTATAATAATCAACAAATGGTCAAAGAGATCTTAGCATCGAAGTGTATGTCTTACCGGTTTAACTCTTTGCTGTTTTACCTTCCAGTGCATTGCCATTTGCGTTTGCCGCTATCAAGTGTAATTAACGATTACTTGACTAGACTAGAATAGACTTGACTGAACCTTACTGAGCACTGCAATAACTTGATCTGACATTACTTTCTAGAAAAAAAACCTGCTCTGAGGGAAGTTGTGGATGTATCACCAACTAAACTTGCGCACCCCCTGCCACCCGGTCTCTCTCTGTCCATCACGTCCCCGATCTCCTCTATATCGTCCCCCTTTTCAAAAGTTTAGAGACTCGAAACAGAAAGACAGATCAACGAAAGGAAGCAAGCTAGTAGCAGCAAAGATAATGTTGTGCTATTTCTACGTAGTGAACAGCCATCGCTTCGTCCCTTCACTCTCTCCTCCTTCCTCCCCCCACCCCCTCTCTCTCTCTCTCTTTCTCTCTCTCTCTCTCTCTCTCTCTCTCTCTCTCTCTCTCTCTCTCTCTCTCTCTCTCTCTCTCTCAAAAAGCTCATAAACTCAAAGACAACAGAAAACCAAAAAGAAACACGTCAGCAATAGTAACCCACCACTCACTCACTCACTTTGTAGCACAGGAGGAAGGAAAGATAGGGGACTAAAACTAAAAGCTCTGGGAGCAGTGAAGTGACGAGGCGAAGGAGAAGCGACGCTGGGAGATGGGAGATAGTAATTTCTCACCTGTCATACCTAATTCATATCCTGCTGCCTGTCGCCTGCAAAGACAGGAGGGGTCCATTGGCACATGCATCACTTCACAACACCTACATGTACCCTACATCTAACACTTTAATTCCCTAGGCGTAACTTGGTCTCGTTTCGTCTGTCGCTCTACCTCTCTGTGTGCAGTAATTTGTTTCACGTGCAAAAAAGAGAAGCTGAAGGATATTATTGTCCGAGTTAATCTAGCAGACGGGAAATAAATACACGCGCACATACACATAGAGACAGTGAGAGAAAGAGAACACACAAACAGACCAACAGACAGACGGATGGACGGACAGCCAGACAGAGACAGAAAGACGCAAAGTATGTGAGTCAGTCTCTAAATATGTCCGCATCTCATTTGTCCATTAGGAAATAGAACCAAAAAAATAGCAAGAACGATACGTCTACCAGGTTACCCACACAGCCTGTCTCTCCTTTTGTCATCACAACAACAGCAAATTAAGATATATGTTTTATAGACGACCTTAACACAGCCGGCATCAAAAAAGGAAACCCAAACCACACACTGAAAGAGAAGACGCAGAAATCACTTTGATACACACTTACTCTAGATCATTTTACAGAAGCATAATATTTCGTTAGTCCGTTCCTATTTCTGCCAATATCAATTGGTCACTGCACTACACGCCATTCAATCAGTCCCAATGAAATTTAAAACATGTGACATTTATTTCCTTCCATATCTACCCTGTTACGACCGAATTCTGACTGAGCATGAAAGCCACACAACATGGAGGTGATTATGGATGCCCACAGCGGCCAGAAGCAATGAAGAATCGAACAGGTGAAGGACAAACATTATGTGAACGAACATGACTTTGGAACAAACCAGCTTTTGATTATATCAAAAAGTATCTTTGTCTGTCCGTTAAAATTTATGTCAATTGTCAATTATTTCATCGACATAGGAAACTGCGACTCTTCCTACCGCCACTGATTATTTTACAGACGCATCTATATCTACCCGTTTCTATTCTATCGAATTGTCTACACCCGTCACCGTATACCATCAGATACTGTAAATTAAGAAACTTTTGCCTTCCATACTCTGTAACAGAGAAAGCGAGACCACATGGGGTTGATTATGGAGGCACACACCTGTCAGAAGAAGAGACTTATCAAACAGCTTTTGAGAGAAATTTCTATGGAAAAAGATCATCACTTTGAAACATAACAGCTACAGATTTAGATTTATCTCTCCGTTTCTATTTTGTCCAATTACCATACAATAAGAACATGTGACTATTACTGCCTTCCATACCGTGTAACATCGAAAGCTAGACCACATGGAGGTGATTATGGAAGCCCACACCGGTCAGAAGCAGAGACTAATCAAACCGCTGAGGGAGAAAATATAGCACTACAGGTGCAGCATTCCATATTATCTACCTAGTCTCTTGCCTTTCTCTCTCCCTCCCCTGGGCTATCCGAAGCATCTTCATTCGCTGATTATTGGATCCATAAAGTACTGGTGTCTTTACTTTCTGTATCTTCGTGTGGGCGGTATGCCCTTCTTGGCTTTGCTTCTCTCCTTGCCAGCAAAATCTGGGAACGCTAGCTGCGATACCCTGTATACCCTTGTTCTTTCTTCGCCACGGTTATGTGCTTATGTTGTAGTGTTGCCTCGGTTGTGTAATTACACCCCCGGTATAGGGGTGTGTATAGGATTCGGTCGATGTGTTTGTTTGCTTGTTTGTTTGTGTGTGTGTTTGTGTTCGCATATAGATCTCAAGAATGAACGGACCGATCGTCACCAAACTTGGTGAACAGGTTCTATACATTCCTGAGACGGTCCTTACAAAAATTGGGACCAGTCAAACACACGGTTAGGGAGTTATTGGTGGATTAAGATTCTACAAGGACTTATAGAGGGACATATTAATGGTCAAAGGGAAATAACCTTCCCAGTTGGTGGCAGTGAGAGTGGTTATTTCCCTTTGACCAACGGGGGTGTTTTTCCTACCTCGGAGGAATTTCTTGTTAGTTCTAACTTTGAAGAGTGTTACTTGGGAAATGTTAATACTTCAACTTGCCTGCTGCCTTTGATTTGAGTTTGCACGGTGCCATTGGTTGCAGTGATCGATGTTTTGTTTCACAGTATACTGTACACAAACTTCAACATGGATTTAACTATGTATTTTAGTCACTCTCTATATGGATGTCTCTGTCTGTCTGTCGGTCGCTCTGTCTGTCTGTCTCTCTCTCTGTCTCAGTCTCAGTTTCTGTCTCTTTCTCTCTCTCTGTCTCCCTCTCTGTCTCCCTCTCTATGTCTCTCTCTCTCTGTCTGTCTGTCTCTCTCTGTCTGTCTGTCTGTCTTTCTCTCTCTCTCTCTCTCTCTTTCTCTCTCTCTCTCTCTCTCTCTCTCTCTCTCTCTCTCTGTTATCGACCGCTTATCTCTTCGATCTCATCACTGCATTCACAGACTGAAACGCTGACACACACTCTCTCTCTCTCTCTCTCTCTCTCTCTCTCTCTCTCTCTCTCTCTCTCTCTCTCTCTCTCTCTCTCTCTCTCTCTCTCTCTCTCTCTCTCTCTCTCGCGCGCGCGCGCTCGCTCGCTCGATCGATCGCACACTTGTTTACTTCACATACTCGCTTTAAGATTCAACAAAACAGTGAAACAAACTAAAAGAAAATGACTCTTCAGTTACAGAACTCACTGACTACATCATTCTTTCCCAATTCCAACTTTCCTCTTCTTGCCTTTAAAAAAATGTGTTTCGTCTGTGAGGGTGTCAGCCTGACTCGAAAACGCTTTTTCACTCAAAAAAAGAAAGAGAGAAAAGCTTTCTCTTTCAAACCCCACTTTCGCTGCAAATTGAATGAAAAATGTTTGTGTTAAAAGGGAAAAAAAACGTAAGTTGTTTCCCTTTTACTCCACAAATCGACAGAGTGATGGCCCGTGGGGTGACGTGTTTTGACAAGAGGGATTGTGGGAAACCTGAGCGCCATGATTGCTCGCGAGAACTCATGCAAGCAAATCAGTCCATTTAGCGCCAAGAACTTGCACTCCTAGAAACATACGTCTTGTTTCTTTTACGGCCTCTTCGGGCCTCGCTGCAAGAAGCATCAGCCCGCCTCTTCATCAGTGCTAACAAGACGCCAACGAGGTAGGAGGGGGTCCAAGAGGGTCTGAAGTTTTTATCTTGGGGCGCGGTGTAGTGGGTAAGGTCACAGTAAAGAGAAGAATATATAATTATATGCAAGACTGGATAATTTTTGTTTTGGAAGTGGAGATGGGGTTGAGGTGAGCTGGGATGAGGGTGTACTTCGGTTTGCAGACAATATGTTTGTATATCTGTCTGTTTGTCATCATGTGTGTTTGTGTGTGTGTGTGAAGGGGGGGGTAGCTATCGGAGGTGAATCCGTTTATTACACTCTGTTTCGTTGCTCTGTTGCTGAATTCCCTGTTCTGAATTCAATGCAAACTATATATTAATTATTATTTTGGTGTTACCATGGTAAAAATCTCGACGGCTAAAAATTGAAAAATGTACTTAGTACAAAACAGAAACCAGGTAAAGCAGCATGTTATTCAATTTTATCCTGAAAGCATTTCATTGCCTATCCAGCCAGGGCTGACATGTGGGTCAAACGTGACAGAATCGTGTAAACGGTTTGTCTGCACGTCCTGATAGTGTCCATCACGTGTTCCGTGCCGCTACACACTCACGACCCCAGCCCACAATCACAATAAAATCACTAAATGAAAATCGACCAAAACGGTTGGGACTCATGGGAAATCTCTCTCTCTCTCTCTCTCTCTCTCTCTCTCTCTCTCTCTCTCTCTCTCTCTCTCTCTCTCTCTCTCTCTCTCTCTCTCTCTCTCTCTCTCCGTCCGCCCCGTGATCGGGAGGTCGTGGGTTCGAACCCTTGCCGGGTCATACCTAAGACTTTAAAATTGGCAATCTAGTGGCTGCTCCGCCTGGCGTCTGGCATTATGGGGTTAGTGCTAGGACTGGTTGGTCCAGTGTCAAAATAATGTGACTGGGTGAGACATGAAGCCTGTGCTGCGACTTCTGTCTTGTGTGTGGCGCACGTTATATGTCAAAGCAGCACCGCCCTGATATGGCCCTTCGTGGTCGGCTGGGCGGTAAGCAAACAAACAAACAAAGTCAGTCATTCCTACAAGGTGCGCGCGCAAACACACACACACACACACACACACACACACACACACACACACACACACGCGCGCGCAGATGTACATATGTTTCAACCCCGACCTCCCTATCGACTTCTCCATGCAACGGTCCTCCTCCCCTCCCCCCTTCTCCCCTTCACAATCAGTCTACCTTTGCAGTCAGAGACCACGAAACAAACAGACAGACAAAACTGCGCCAAAAGACAAGGAAAACTGAGAACGGGGAATGACGACAAGTGGAGAATCCCTGCCGAAAGACGTAAGAAATGTGTACACGCACGAGCCACCTCCCCCGTATGGTGCAAGACAAACACAAACAAGTCTGGCCTGCTAGGCTCAGAGCTGCCACAACTTCAGACTGTCTTGGAGCAACAACTCCCCGCTTTGCCTCATCCTCCTTGACTTTTTCTTCTTTTTCGTGTGTTTCTTCTACCTTTCCCCCGCTACATCAGCTGTTAGTCTTCGTGCCTAGACATGTAGACAGCACCTATATCATGTTGTATCGAAATCTTATCCTTCGTGAGCGCTTGCCGTCATTCCTAGCGAGTCGCTCATGAAGAGCGTCTTCCTGCCACGGGCTCGCTGACTTCCGGTGAGGTCGAAGAGTATTTGTCGATGGATTTCCTTCTTCAGTAGAAGCTGGTCATTCGGGGATGTACTGAGAGAATTAAGTCTCTGCGAAGGAGCTCAGCGTAAAACTGACTAATCTAGACAAAGTACGTGGTTTGGAATCGGCTGCTTTGATTAATGGTTTTATACCCATGAGCTAGGCTTTGAGCAGTCCTATGTACGTGAAGCTAAACGATAGAATGCACCCAATGATATCCATCACACAGATATTATTTACCATCTTGATTTTTGTTTCGCAGATGTGTTGTTGTTGCTCTCTCTCTCTCTCTCTCTCTCTCTCTCTCTCTCTCTCTCTCTCTCTCTCTCTCTCTCTCTCTCTCTCTCTCTCTCTCTCTCTCTCTCTCTCTCTCTCTCTCTCTCTCTCTCTCTCTCTTCCTAATCACTCGACCCCTTTCTCCCTCCCTGTTTCTCCCGCTCTCTCCCTCTCTCTGCTTTTCGTTTGCTGGTTGCGTACTTTACTGTACTTTTTTTTAATCTCTCTTCATACTTTTCTGTACTTTTTTTCAATCTCTCTTAAACATTTCAGATTCAGCTCCCAACAATTGACACACACTAAACATGACTGCTTTTGCCAGAAAGTTGACAGCCGCGTTAGGTACTTCAGTTAACAGATTCAGAGCATTGATTTCCCCAGACTACCAGTAACATTAGTTAACAAAACCAGCAAAACACGAAAGAAACATTGTTTTTTTCCGAAAGACTTCATTCACAATGATGCTGACAAAGATTTTTATAGATCAAAGAAGACTCAAGTTGACGTCGACAGTCGAAGTAATTTAAACACTGAATAGATGGATAAACGAATGAAAAGCGAATGACCCAAGAGAGCAGCACTTTAGAGAGCGGGCAACAGAAATGACGGCTCTTTCATTTTTTTGGTCAAAAGTACCAACCGAGACAGTTTGGGCGGAAGAAGGTGGTTTTCTTCCACAAAGTCAAAATAGAGTACCAGTCCTATCATACATAAAGGCAGCAATGCCGACGGAAGGAAGACAGACGTTGCGTTTTAAATGAGTCAAGATGACAAAGTCACTGGAGACAAATTTAGTCAAGACTCAAACAAATCCAGGAAGGAAGTCTTGATTGAGGTTTTCAGGTTAGTCCAGAACTGCAAGCACAAAAGGACAATAGAACCTGGGGCCATCTTTACAGTTAAGTCCAAAGCTTCATGAAACGCAGAAGACAGTTAAAAAAGAGACAAATTGGGCAAAGATGAAGTAGAACAAAGAAACAAAACGAAGATAATAAGGAAAGAAAGATGTCTTCAGGTTAGTCAATAACATAAAGGAATACGAAAAGACAAAGGAACCAGGGGACGTCTGTTATTTAGTCCAAAATTAAAAGAAATGAGAAAAAAAACGAGACGAAGATTTTTGAGGATGTTGAATATTAAACGATGAACGAAATACACAAAAGAACCCAATGACGTCTTCAGTTTGGTCCAGAGCTTCAAGAAACGTAGAAGAGACCTAAATTTTAATATAAAGGACGAAGTTGAAGAAGAAGAAGAAGAAAAAGAAGAAACAAAGGAGAAAACAAAACGAAGACCAAAAACAAGAAACGAAGAAGAAAAAACGTCTAGCATTGATGAAGCAGCAGGAAGACAGGCAGGCTTCAGCAGTGAAGTGGTAGCTGTCATAAAGAGCCGGAGCCTCTCGCTGTCAACGCTTCTGTATTGCACGTGCTGCACGCGCTGACAGCTGTCTTCTTTACCTCCGTCTCCTGTCTCTCCGCATTGCTTCCTGTTCCTGCTTCCACAATGGTGGCCCTAAGACTCTTCAAGTCACTCTCCGCTGATGGAATTCTTTCGACTGCTGTTTTCGTTCCCACTGGCTGTTATGGGTGTTTTTAGTCCCCTATCTGTTTGGTTTTGGGTACCGTTTGCTTTCAACGACTTTTGTTTTGGAGTGACTAATGGCCAAAACATTAGTGTGGTATTGTCTTAGATAAGTAGTATGTTTTGTTGTTTGACAATTGAATACTATTTTTCCAAACGATTCGCTTTCGTTCTTTTAAACACTCTGTTAAAAGCTACTGTCAATGCTTTCTTTCTTCACGTAACTAGCTTGCAACGGTCGATTAGGATGAAGTAACACAAATTGGACACGCTTTTTAACTTTTCAATTTGCTCGTGCTCTCTCTCTCTCTCTCTCTCTCTCTCTCTCTCTCTCTCTCTCTCTCTCTCTCTCTCTCTCTCTCTCTCTCTCTCTCTCTCTCTCTCTCTCTCTCTCTCTCTCTCTCTCTCTCTCTCTCTCTCTCTCTGCCCCCTCTCTCTGCTCCCTACCCTTCCCCAAAACCTTCCCGCATGTGTACTCTTCCCACCCACATCCCTCTGGAGTCTCATCTGCATCTTCTCAAGCAGGCACGGATGATTCCTGCGAGTCATGTGGAGTATAACCAGAACCTGTACGATGCGATGGGATGTAGACTCTGCATTATACTACTTCGGATGAAGCCGCGTCACTGGCGTGTGAAGCAAGGTGCATTTGCATCTCAAAATGAGAATTGTCAGCGGTCCAGAAAGAACAGATTAGGTATACGAGACAAAGAATGTGTGTGTGTGTGTGTGTGTGTGTGTGTGTGTGTGTGTGTGTGTGTCTGTGTGTGTGTGTGTGTGTGTGTGTGTGTGTGTGTGTGTGTGTGTGAGAGAGAGAGTGTGTGTGCGTGCGTGTGCGTGCATGCGTGTGTATGTGTGTGTACATGTGTGTGTGGGTGTGTACCGTGCTTGAGAAAGACACTCAAAAAGGGACAGACAAACCAACAGGAAGATACTGAGAGACTGTAGGTATGTGAACCGCATTTCTGTGTTGTATTTACTCGGGTGTATTACAGCAAAAAGTGCGAGTGTGAGGAGGGTGTGTGTGTGTGAGACAGGTCAATACAGATGCAAAACGAAACGAGATGCCAATGAAAGAAAGATATCCAAAACAATGAATGCATGTGCGTGCGTCTGTGCTTCCAGATTTTGCGAGCGTTAAAGTATGTCTGTGTCTGTGTGTATACCCTGTGCACGGTTGCTAGCGAGCGAGGAAGATGGAGAGGAACGGAGCACTTTCCCCACACGTTGTGGCCCACAGCGGAGTGTCACTGTGCAATATAGGTGAGTGTGGCGATTGCCTGTGACAGGCACAGTGTCAGGGAATCCTTCCTCTGCCCCCCCCCCCCCCCTATTCCTCCATCCCCATCCTTCCCGACCCTCCATCATCGCTTCGTTCGTCTACCCCATATTTTCTGGCCAGTGCATTCACCATGCATCCTCCCCCCCCCCCCCCCCCCAAAAAAAAAAGAAAAGGGCAACAACTCAACAGATCTACAAAATGTCTACATATCCACAGGAACGAGTGTTATAGCAAACCAAATAAGAACTTCAAGTCCACAGGCCGGAGATGCATATTTTGCAGGAGAAAAATGCTGCAGTAAGAGAGGAGGCTGGTGGTGATGAGGATGTGCTGTAGTGATGTACGAGGTAGAAACGTAACTCTCCAAAACCCTGTTGTAATATATATATTTGCATGTGGCTGGTTGTGTAAAACACATACACACACATACACACACACACACACACACACACACACACACACACACACGCATGCTTTTCTCTTGAACATAAAAGAGAGAGAGAGAGAGAGAGAGAGAGAGAGAGAGAGAGAGAAAAGAGAGTTAGACTGAGAAGAGAGACAGAGACGCACAAAGAGAAACAGGGACGCACAAAAAAAAAGACACAGACTGAAAGAGAGAGGGAAACACAGAGAGGGAATGAGAAAGTGGGGTACTTCCCTCTTGAAGTTGAACCTTTTCAGTAAGTCCTTCATAAAAACGATGACTGACCGGAACACCACCTTGAGACTTGTCACACTGAGTGACATCGATACCAGCACAGCAAACAGAGAGAGAGAGAGAGAGAGAGAGAGAGAGAGAGAGAGATGTGCACGGATAGAAGAGAAAGACACAAATTTTCTCAATTTCTTAATTTTGTTCTGTCTGTTCTTCTTTTTACATTTAGTCAAGTTTTGACTAAATGTTTTAACATAGAAGGGGAATCGAGACGAGGGTCGTGGTGTGTGTGTGTGTGTGTGTGTGTGTGTGTGTGTGTGTGTGTGTGTGTGTGTGTGTGTGTGTGTGTGTGTGTGCGTGTGTGTGTGTAGAGCGATTCAGACCAAACTACTGGACCGATCTTTATGAAATTTGACATGAGAGTTCCTGGGAATGATATCCCCGGATCTTTTTTTCTTTTTTTTCGATAAATACCTTTGATGACGTCATATCCGGCTTTTTGTAAAAGTTGAGGCGGCACTGTCACACCCTCATTTTTCAATCAAATTGATTGAAATTTTGGCCAAGCAATCTTCGACGAAGGCCGGACTTCGGTATTGCATTTCAGCTTGGTGGCTTAAAAATTAATTCATGACTTTGGTCATTAAAAATCTGAAAATTGTAAAAAAATAAAAAATGTATAAAACGATCCAAATTTACGTTCATCTTATTTTTCATCATTTTCTGATTCCAAAAACATATAAATATGGTTGTATTTGGATTAAAAACAAGCTCTGAAAATTAAAAATATAAAAATTATGATCAAAATTAAATTTTCGAAATCAATTTAAAAACACTTTCATCTTATTCCTTGTCGGTTCCTGATTCCAAAAACATATAGATATGATATGTTTGGATTAAAAACGCGCTCAGAAAGTAAAACGAAGAGAGGTACAGAAAAGCGTGCTATGCAGCACAGCGAAACCACTATACTACTCGTCAGTTTCACTCCGTTATGCACAAGCGGCGGACTACGGTCATTGTGAAAAAATGCAGTGCGTTCAGTTTCATTCTGTGAGTTCCACAGCTTGACTAAATGTAGTAATTTCGCCTTACGCGACTTGTTTTCTTTTTCTTTCGTCTCCTTTGTGGCGACAGCTGCATGGAACAGTAAAAATGTGTTTGGTGCTTTTGTTTATTTGTTTTCTTGTTTGCTTGTGTGTTATATTTGTGTGTATGCTTTATAATCTCGATAAGGTATAAGTCAGACTGTCTGTCTTTGTTTGTTTGTTTGTTTAACGCCCAGCCGACCACGAAGGGCCATATCAGGGCGGTGCTGCTTTGACATATAACGTGCGCCACACACTAGACAGAAGTCGCAGCACAGGCTTCATGTCTCACCCAGTCACATTATTCTGACACCGGACCAACCAGTCCTAGCACTAACCCCATAATGCCAGACACCAGGCGGAGCAGCCACTAGATTGCCAATTTTAAAGTCTTAGGTATGACCCGGCCGGGGTTCGAACCCACGAGGCGGACGCCTTACCACTAGGCCAACCGTGCCGGTCGTCTGTCTTCTTATCTGTGTCGTTAGATAACATTTTTGTGTGAATGTATAATAGGTGTATGTGCGTTCGCTCGGATTCGTGTGTTTGTGATGGCGCGTTTGTCGAAACAGGTTGTTCTTTGCAGTTTATTCTTGTCGGTGTCTCTTCTTCGTCCTTTTCTTTTTCTTCTCTACATCATTGCCCGAGAAAAAAAAACACGAAACGGTGCAGAGCAAACTTTGCATACACGGACGTCAACAGTTTCGGCACACTCGTCCTTTCAATACATATACTTTTCAAGGAAGCACTCGGCGGTGAAATCAGGTCGGCTCACCATCTCATATCTGTGCAGGATTTTACATGGGATAAGTCCTACCATCTCTCCAAATGGACACATATAAAAATAAAAATCCTGACTGCTTTCTGTGCATAGTTGGAATTTTCATGAATACATTTCTTTAATCTAAACAACCTTGTTCGTTCCGTGTTGCGTCTGCTTTTTGTTGTCTTTTGTGTTCTTGTTTTTGCTGATGAAGCTTCCAGAAGCGAAAATTCGTTATCGTCTTGTGTCGTCTGTGTATCGGTGAGTACAATAATCCTTTGTTTTTTAACTTTTTACATTTCTTTAATTTTAAAGGACCAGGGTCATGTTCGAAATTGAACCACAACAAATCCCCACCGCACAAAAGCCAGGGTTTTGATTGATGGTGTGTGTGTAAGTGGAGTGGTAGCCTAATACCATGTAGGCCTACAAACCCTGGGTAGAATTGTTGATGGTGAGGCAAATCGTTAACACGCAAAGAACTGTGCCTTTAAATGTGCATCTATTTACAGCTAACTAGTTGTGGTCCAAGCTGTTGAAGACAGATGCTTCATCACAATAATGTCGAATTACAGAGAGAGAGAGAGAGAGAGAGAGAGAGAGAGAGAGAGAGAGAGAGAGAGAGAGAGAGAGAGAGAGAGAGAGAGAGAGAGAGAGAGAGAGAAAAGAGAGAACAAAAAGTATGTACATACACATTATATAACTGCAGTGTTAGATGCATGGATGAATGATACAGTACCGGGTTTGTTGTTTCCACAAATAACCTTCATTAACAAAAATAACACGACAGATCAGATGACCGGTGCAATCATCACGCAACAGGTGTTGAACGAATTTGTAAGCTGTACATGTCCTTTAACCTTTCTGTTCATTTTGTGCACCACGTTTTTGTCCTCAAAATAATGTACACCCTCATTATTTTGCGTTTACCTCATGTTTGTGCTTAAGCACAATGCAAGGAATGGCCAAAGAGGTATGTGGGAGGTGTGTTTATAACCTGCCCTGTTATATAGTGCTATATGTCTTATGTAAAACAATGTCCTGTTTGTATTATTGTTATGTACCACGCCTGAATTTCTCTATGAGATAATAAAGTATTCTTATTCTTATTCTTATTCTTATTCTTATTTGTCAAAATTCTAAAGACATTCTTCATACCAATCATAAAACTAAGTTTGACCCCGATCGATCTATTCAAATATTTACATGTGTCATGCATGCACTGCAAGACGTATATTCAAATTTCTTAGACATCAACGTCTTAAAGGCTGCCCTTTTCGTAGCGTTCATTAATTAATTCCTATTGTTTACATACATGTGCCAATAATGTTATAAAACTGTACCTAAGGGGATATAATAACGATTGGCTGTAGCTTTCGAACACAGAAAACATTATTTGTGACCCTCCACCACGAAATGAGTCGCATGTCACCTCGCGCGGTTCTGCGCTAGGCTTAATATAAGTCCGGGGAGTGTCTGGTAACAGTGTGAGGGTCACCTTAGTCACATGCTTATAACTCAAACAGTTTTCGCTCTTTTCTAAAACGGTTTTCACCACTGGATAGAGCATAACAAACTCTTTCGGAAAATGTAAAAATATGAAAATCATGCAAAGGTGACATGCGACTCATTTCGTGGTGGAGGGTCACATTTCAGTATTGCAAAGTGGTGTTGATAGTGTCGAATGTAAACAGAACAGTCGCAAAGTGAAAGTGGATGTTTTGCGGAAATTGCGAAGTTAACAAGAATACAGAAAAGCGCGCTTTCCTGCTTAGCACAATACGCTACCGCGCTAATCTGGCGTGTCAATATCACTACGTTTTGCACGTGGAAGGTGAGCGATTTCCTTCACGCGGGGATTGACGAACCTGCACTGTCTGTGTTGACGGTCTAAAAATAGCCCAAGTCCTGGAGAACTGTTGCTAAACATAGCAATAAACTTTATAAAGAATTAATTATTTCTCGTAATTGGTAAGGACTTCAAACCTAAAACTTTGCAGGAAGCTTAATTTATACATCCCCGCAACGATGGGAAAAGCCCTGGAAGTAATTACAATTATTAAATAGGACTATGTCAGCCTTTAAAGTTCTGAAAAAAGATACCAAAACATTTTGAATACACTGGCTGGCTGGCGCGTCAGTCTGGTCACACGGGAAAAAAAAGCCTGTGTGCTCTTTGTACAGAGTGGGAATTGGTTCAAGCCTTAATTTCATTTGATTAATTATAAACACATTAAACTATCCACAGAGAGCATCATGGCTGTTGATTGTTTGGTATACATGTCTCCAAGTTGAGTGATGGTCTTATCCCATGTAAAAACCTAGCCAAGTCTGAGATGATGACCCCCCGCGGGTTAGGGGGAAGAATTTACCCGATGCTCCCCAGCATGTCGTAAGAGGCGACTAACGGATTCTGTTTCTCCTTTTACCCTTGTTAAGTGTTTCTTGTATAGAATATAGTCAATGTTTGTAAAGATTTTAGTCAAGCAGTATGTAAGAAATGTTAAGTCCTTTGTACTGGAAACTTGCATTCTCCCAGTAAGGTCATATATTGTACTACGTTGCAAGCCCCTGGAGCAATTTTTTTATTAGTGCTTTTGTGAACAAGAAACAATTAACAAGTGGCTCTATCCCATCTTCCCCCTTTCCCCGTCGCGATATAACCTTGAACGGTTGAAAACGACGTTAAACACCAAATAAAGAAAGAAAGAAAGATGAGATGATGAGCGGGAAGGAGTGTGTCTTTAAACGCCTATCTGGCAAATCACTTTCTAAACGTGGAGCCTCTTCTTTGTGCTACTTACGGACGACAAGTCGTGTAATCCAAAACACCTTAAAATTGCTAAACGTCAAGAGTTGCACCAGGATCATTTTTGTTTGCTGGCTGAAAAGAAGCCCAGCTATACATGCAGAAAGCATCCCGCTAACTACGTCATTCTATATTGCTATTTCATATGTTACGTGGATTTCCATTGGTTAATTGGGCAAAACTGAGCTCAGTGCAAAAGTGATATCGACGACATTTCCGTCGATATCAGTTTTAATATCGACGACCTCTTTATTGCTTCCCCACTTCAAAAACAAAAACACCTAAATTTAAAAACAAACAAATATATATGAAAATGTAATTATCCCAGAATTTCGTTCAGCAAGTGACTAAAGACTTTTTGAAAGGAAAGACATTTTAAAATACTGAAAAGTACAAGAAAAGAGTGAACAAAAAGAAATAATAATCAGAGGGAGGAATATGGAACAGCCAAAACTGAGACAAATACTTTTGTAATTTCTTTACAGAAAATACAAAATGTCCAGAGAATTAGCAATATATCTCACATTGACTGACTGTGTGATGATATCTTCTGCCATTGGTCTGTTTCGACCGTGAAACAGACCATAGCAGAAGATATCACACAGTCCGTCAATATTGGGTAATAACAAACAGTCAAAATCTATGACACAAAAGATAAGCCAAAAGTACACGTATCGAACAGGATGAATCGACTCGTTTTACCATAACCCGCATTAACTATTTATTTAGGACAGGGTGACAAAGCAATTGCAAGCTGTTCCGCACAAAATACTCTTGTCGTGGTCGGAGGTATCTTCACGAATGATATTTTCCAGCGTGATCACAAACAACGCAAGTCCAACAAACACCATATCACCTGCCTACTGCAAGGAGTGCCCCTCCCCCCCTCCTCCCCCCCAACTCCCACCCCCACTGTTGGAGCTCATTTAACTGAATCCAACGTCGTATTGTAAGATAGAAACAAAAAACAAAACACACACACACACACACACACACACACACGCACGCACACACACGCACGCACGCACGCACACACACACCAACTTTTGAACACACAAACAAACAAACACACACACAAACACACACGCACACACACACACACACACACACACACACACACACACAAAATAAGAACCTTTGTTCACAAAAAGACAGAGACTGTTGGAGCTCATTTAACTGAATCCAACGTCGTATTGTAAGACAGAAACAAAAAACAAAACACACACACACACACACACACACACACACACACACACACACACACACACACACACACACACACACACACAAAAGTAAGAACCTTTGTTTACAAAAAGACAGAGATACAAAATCTAAATGGATTGAGCCCAACGTCGTATTGTAAACAATAAACAAAAAACACCACACACCCACACACACACACACACACACACACACACACACACACACACACACACACACACACACACACACACACACACACACACACAAAATAAGAACCTTTGTTCACAAAAAGACAGAGACGCCAAAACGAAATGAACTAAAAAAACAACGTCGTATTGTCGTGAAAATCGAAACCTCCGACGCCGCCAACTGGCGGAACGTTGAAGTGGAAAGGTAAATAAACACGGACCCACCAAACAATGTCAGGCGGAGATCCAGGGTACAAAATGTGTTCTTTATGACGATTTACTTTGCATGGCTTCATGCTCATGCTATGCGCTCATCATTCTTTGAATCCCGGGCAGATTAGAAGAAGAAAAAGTGAAATAAAGGTGTGTTGGGTTGGGTGGGGGGTGGTTAGAAAAGGGGGTGGTAAAGGCGGGAGAAAAGGTGTGAATCATTGGAAAGGACTGAGGACTGAATAATTATTTCAGCGAGAAAACACAGACTCAGACGGAGAACGCGCAGCTAAACGAAACAGGCAAAAAGAGAGCATGCAATAAGGGGAGAGAGACAATGATATGCAGAGAACGGGAAGAGACAGGGACACACAATGCCAAGAGCGACAATGAATAACAGATTGATGGGAAAGAACAGACAGAAAAAAGGCAAAAATAGCAGTTTCTAAAACAATTGGTTAGAGACAGACAGACATAGGATACAGATCTGAAACCATACCATACGAAGAGATCAACAAAGACACAGCACAAGAGAAAGAAGGCGGATATTGAGACAGAGACACAGACAGACAGACAGACAGACAGAGAGACAGTCAACACAAAAACTGAGACAGAAGCCGAAAAAGAGTACAACAGAAAGCAGACAAGGAGACAGAGCCAATCAAAGCAAACAAGGAGACAGAGACAGTGAAGACGAGGGAAAGAGACAAGTACAGACAATAAAATACAAGGCAATGCCCATGTACATAAAATATGGATAATTCCAACAGACGGATCGAAAGAAAAAAGAAAACAATTCAATAAGCACAGATCAGAAATAAGAAGCAGAAACATGTGTACCGTTCAGAAAGAGAAAAGCACAATAACAAACATAAACTGACGACACAAAGCGAGCTTCGAAAACAGAATCAGTATTAGAGAAGTCGCAGGTAAAAACATAACAAACCAAAACCCAGGCTGTGGGGCATACAGAGGGACACAATAGACCCTATCGGTATTCCAAGCTCTCGTGATCTCTCGCAAACTTCAGAGCATAGCAAAGCATGCGGTACAGCGATCTCGTGCGAGATGCACAAGCCAAAGTTCGAAGTTCTCGCGATGTTCAAAGCATAACAAAGAGCGTGTCTCGCGAGAGCTGCTCAGATACCGAAAAGGTCTATAGCAACAGACGAAGAAGCATAAAGAGACAGACAGACAAGTTATCTTTTAGTATTTAAAAGGGAAAGAACACAACAGCACAAATAAACAAAAAGATAAACTCAATGGTAAAAAGACATAGACAGGCTGACAGAAAAAGAAAACAGATGCCGGTGTAACACAAGAAAATTACTCCCACGAGATTTTTACTCCGGAGTAAACATTTCGTACGAAAAAGTTACTCCCTTTACGAAAAAAGCAAGCCCCCATTACACAAGAAAATTACTCCCCAAGACAGGTGAGTTCCGAGTAAACATTTCGTACAAAATAAATAACGTATAAATTACTTCACCCCAACACAAGCAATTTAACTTCCCATGCCAGTTTTACGAAATTGTTACTCCCTTGTCCCCTGTTAGTCTTGGTGGTGGAAGGGGTGGAAGGAGGGTAGCGCGACATTCGTGTGCGCGAGATAACTTATTGGCATTATCCCTTCACCCGCATCCCATTTTTGCGTACGAGATTTTTACTGGAAGTAAACAAAATGGGGAGTAAAAATTACGTGGAGGGAGTCATTTTTTCGTGCTTTGGGGAGTTCTTTTCTCGTACGAAAAGTGTACTCGGAGTAAGAATTTCGTACGAAATATTTACTCCGGAGTAAATTTTTCGTGGAGTAAAAATTTCGTGTTACACCGGTAACAGTGACTCACAAAAGAAACAGACAGGTGGACAGATACATAGATTTATACGGTGAGCACATCTACAGATAATTATGAATGATCGAAGCGTAGACGAAGACAAACATATCAGCAACCACCATGGGAACAGACACATGAAAACACTGACTGACTGAGGTAAACAGACAAGAAGAAAACAGAGAAAATAATGAAAGAACAACACTTTAAATATAAACAAGCAAACGGTAAGCACCTCTCTGAGACAGCAACCAAAACGGCAAACGAGCGATTACGTAGAACAGATATAGTTTGCCATACAGAAAGTGAAAGTAGAGCTTACCTGCTTCAAACCTCAGCTCAGTCTAAACGAACCAGGCTTGGCACTGTCACCGCCATCGCCAACATCAACACCTCCACCGTAGTAATCAAAGTCCAAAACAAAAGAAATCCACACCTTCAAATCCTCCTCGTCACCGATATATCGTCAAAACAAAACTCTGTCCGCAAAACACACACAGTGTCAAGACAAAGATGATCATCAATGTCGTCAAAAGAAAACTTCGTCGTGTCGCCTCTTCTCTCTCTCTCTCTCTCAGAACACACACAGTCCAACCGATGATCACAACTCGCAGAAGTATAATGCAGGAACAAGACTGTCAGTGATCATCAACAGCATCAAAACAAAAAGCAGAAGAGATCGAGACTGGTAGGAGAGTGCAGCTAGCTAGCATTGTGTGTGAAGCAGAGGACGAGAATGATTACTACAGAAGCCCCACACCAGCAGCAGGAGTAGCTGTTGTATGTCTGAGGTCCGTTACGTGATGGTCAGGGAGAAAAAGAGCGCCCATGTGCTTGGTTCCCAAGCGCCACATGTGCTAATGAGGCAGCAGGGGTACGTACGGTGGCTCGTAGTAGTAGTGGTGGGTAGGGGAATAGCAGCGCTATACAGTGTACTGCACGGTGGGGGAAGCCCGTAGGCTGTTTGTCTCCTTGCTGTTCATTCACTCACTCTCTCACTCGCTCTGTGCTATATGCCCTGCTACTACGTTGCTGTCTATACGTGCCATGCTGCAAGGGTCCTCTTTCTTCCTTTCTTTTTCTGCGGTGTCTCCTCTGTTATTAATCAGGCTACTTCGTTCTGTCAAAAGGAATGTATACTGCTAACGTAGTAGTAAACACGTTTTGTTTCTATGTTTTCTCAACTTCCCTTTACATCTACACATGCAATTATTACAAATTAAGTGCATTTGAGAAAGAGAGAGAGAGAGAGAGAGAGAGAGAGAGAGAGAGAGAGAGAGAGAAAGAGAGAGAGAGAAAGACAATGACAATGACAATGACAATGACAATTCTTTATTTAACGAGGGTAGTAGATTAAGCAGTGGTCTGCTTTTTTACATCCAGCCCTCGCCTTAAAGAGGGACTAACTACAAAAAAGAAATAAAAATACAAGATAAAAAATAGAAAATAGAAAACTAAAATTCTACATTTTAACAGATAACTAAAGTGAAAACACATTATACATATGTACACAAAATGCATTGCATTGAGGTAAATTGTGAGTTGATTGATGTGAATTAAGTGGTATAGTGCAGCTTGCACTTTCTCAACATCATGCTCTAATCCATACATTACATTTTAAAGAAAATCAATCAAACAAGCAAGACATTGCTAAGATCATCACACATCTAAATACATGTAGTGGTTGGTTTGTTAGTCCCTTCATTCGAAAAGGGTTTGTGTACATTATACCAATAAAGAGGAGAGGGGCATGTTTAATACAAAAATTGAATACCATTTAAGACAAATATCCTTTACTTTGACTTCATTACATAAGACAAATATCTGCTTTTAAAACTATCAGTGCTGGTAGTTTGCCTCAGGAATGTTGGAAGAGAGTTCCAGAGACTGCTACCTGAATACACTAAACTGGACTTAAACAGGTCAATCCGAGGAACAGGAGTGTTTAATCTCATAAATTGACGTGAATTCCTCATGGTGAATTTTGTACGTAAAGTTTCAGGTACACATCCAGTGATAATTTTGCTCATAAGGGTACATTTATTATAGCCAAGTCTTGCCTTCAGAGGGAGAATGCCTAAGTTTATATAGTCTAATTCATTCAGGGTTGTTTTCTTTAATAAGACTACTTTCAACGCTCGTTTGTGTAATCTAATTATAGGTTTTAGTGAATTATCACTTGCCGAATCCCATAAGGTTGATGCGTAATCAATAACAGATTGAATATGGGCATTAAAGAATAACTTCCTGGCTTCCAAATTCAGGAAGTGCTTGATTCTAGATAAGAGATATACTTTCTTGGACATGACTTTAGAAAGTTGTTCGATGTGGTGTGACCATGACAGGTTGTTATCGATGGTCACTCCCAACACTTTATGAGAGAGAGAGAGAGAGAGAGAGAGAGAGAGAGAGAGAGAGAGAGAGACTGAGAGACTGAGAGAGAGAGATAGAGAGAGAGTTTGTCTCGCCTAATTTATGTCAAATCAAATAGCTTGGTCAAACGCCCTGAGAAGATCGTCTATGTTTGTTTCATTACACAGTGAAGTAATTTCGTAACTGACACATCGGTCAATCGGCGATATTAAGCGTAGGCCGGCGTCACGAACTGAAACCTCTGCTGAACAATCCTTCACATTGTGGTCAATGCGCATGCGCCAATCTTGGACTTTAAAAATGCGACCCTTTGACCGAACGAACCATGGGTTTGGGTTAGGGTTAGGGTTAGGATTAGGATAAGGGTTAGGGTAAGGGTTAGGGTTAGGGTTAGGGTTAGGTTGTTCACGACCTGATTAATCTCCCCATGTTAGCGCATGCGCATTGACCGCAATGAGAAGGATTGTTCAGGCAGAGTTTTCAGTTCGTGACACCGGCCCTTGATTTTGGTATTGAGTCCAAGCAGAAGAATGCTCTTATTCCATGTAAAAGCATGGGCAGATATGTGAAGGTCACAGGAAAGAAGGTATCTTTTGGGTCACTTGTATATTTTGTGAGTACAAATGTCTGCTAAATCTGTTCTACAGTGGTGATATATATGTATGTGCATGTGCCAGCCTTCGCCTAATACACCGCTTCTGTCAGCAGCCCACTAACTTTTTGTCCTACAACAGCTGAACATGACAGTCAACTTCTGCGACGCACAGGTCCAGTTTGATGATCCTGTTTTTGTTAAGCAGATGTCCAAAGCACAACTATCGTCACAGTACATTGGCCATTCTGTGCACAGACTTACCGTTAGAAAAGAGTGAGTCAGTCTCTCTGCAAAGTGCGGAGCTAGTGGAGCAGAAAATATTTTCGTACATTTCGAAGGGTCTTCGTGCAAGTTTCGAAATATGTAGTGTCGTGCTCTGTAAAAAAAAAATTCATTAAAGTTTGCAGTGTTGTGCACAAAGTTTTCTGTGTAGCGAAGAAATTTCACAGCTGTTACTAGACAACTTGTGCTTTCTATTTCGCATGTCATTTCTATTTTCTTTCTGTGTCCTCTCTCAGGAACACGTACCGCCCCCCCCCCCCCCCTCCCTCTCTTGGCCGACTTTGTTTTGTTTTGGTGGTTGCACACACACACACACACACACACACACACACACACACACACACACACACACACACATATATATATATACAAACACACACACACACACACTCACTCACTATCTCAGTCGCTCAGTCGCTCAGTCTCTGTCTCTATCTCTCTCTCTCTCTCTCTCTCTCTCTCTTCCCTCTCTCTCTCTCTCTCTGTCTCTTTCTTTCTTTCTCTCTTCTCTCTTTCTCTCTCTCTCTCTCTCCCTCTCTCTCTCTCTCTCTCTCTCTTCTCTCTCTCTCTCTCTCTCTCTCTCTCTCTCTCTCTCTCTCTCTCTCTCTCTCTCTCTCTCTCTCTCTCTCTCTCTCTCTCTCTCTCTCTCTCTCTCTCTCTCAACAGTCACGTTCACACATCATTCGTGAATGAAATGTCTTGTTCGATTGTTATTTTGCTAAACATGTTGTACTAGTGTTAACGGCTGATCCGTCGCGATATAACCTTGAACGGTTGAAAACGACGTTAAACACCAAATAAAGAAAGAAAGTAACGGCTGATCTGAGCAACTTCATTCCCAAATGAAAGATATAACTATGTCAATGTAATTCTGTAATTTTTGAGTTCTCCTTATGTAATTCCTTAAATGCACATTGTGTTGCATTCCATACAATGTATTTCTGTATTTTATATGATTCAATCTATATTTTGTACGTGCGTCCGTCTTAACGTGTTGTATAAAGGACAGGTTGGAAGAATAAGCTTTGCCTAAAACCTTTATCCTTTTGTAATAAAGTTCTGAGTCTGAGTCTGAGTCTCTCTCTCTCTCTCTCTCTCTCTCTCTCTCTCTCTCTCTCTCTCTCTCTCTCTCTCTCTCTCTCTCCGTGCCGCTTTGTGCCTCCCTCTCTCTCTTTCTCTCTCTCTCTCTGTCTCTGTCTCTCTCTCTCTCTCTCTCTCTCTCTCTCTCTCTCTCTCTCTCTCTCTCTCTCTCTCTCTCTCTCTCTCTCTCTCTCCCCCCTTGGCACCCCTTTTGATCCTTATTTCTCAGTAAAAAGTTGTTAATTCGTGCCACCCTTAGCCCGACCTGCCGCAATTTAGGGGGGGGGAGGTTTTTGATTTATTAATGGTTTGAATTCGGGTGGTATTCAGAGCAAGAAAATCCCATACCTATCTGTTACATGGCTAGGGTTTCGGGGAAGGTGTCGCCTAGGCTTGGGAGCAAGAAATCCAGAGCAGGGCGATGAAATAATTTACCTGGATGTTCTTACTCCGACCCCTTGCCAAGACTGAAAACGTTGGGACGGGAAAGATGGTGGAGAGAGAGCAGCGCCGCGGCCTGAAGAAGAAGACTCAGGTGAGGCTGATAGGGCAGAATTCGTACCATTTCGAGTCTTCGAAAATTTGATGGATTTCAAAAATACGAACGCCCTACACATTTGAAGAGACAATATGGTGCACCATTCTCAGAGTGGAAAAACACACTTCAAGGTCAGCGAACAAAGTTATCTAGACTTCAAGGCTTATCATTCGTACTATTGATACCGTCTGTGCCTTTAAAGTCTGTTTTTTTTATGCTTACTCATCTTGCTGGTACTGCACCCCTTTTGGAAGAGTAAAGAAGCCCCGGAACACTATGCGACATATCTTTGAATCGCTGATTGAATCGTAAAACTGAGTCTCCCGTTTCAAAACGAGTCTCCAGTTTTATTAGAAGTTGAAGCTTTGTCGCCCTTCTGACACAAATATATTCTAAACGTTATCGGTTTTGAGACCCTCTTTTCTCTCGAACCTCCTTTCCTACACCAATAGGCCCTACCAACGTCTCCTGTGTTAAAACGTACGTCTCCTGTTTTAAAAGGCGCCCTGTTTCCTGGTTCTCAGTTCTCAGTGTGAAGCTGTACGACTTCGAATCCATCAGCTTGAAGTGGAAGACAGTAAGTGAGACACGACACCGTTCTACAGTCAGCGCTTTGTGCACGAGCTGGGGGAGGCCACATTGTTCTCCTGACAGCTACAAAACGTTTCGGCCCTCGTACCTGTGTCGGTCTTACGCATGACGACTGGTGCCCGAAACATAATAAGAACAACTTTGTTGAAAAACATACACACTACGACTGAAGGCAGGCATGTATAGAAGAAGACAACTGGTCCCCATAAAATTAGGACTCCTCTTTTTGTTTCAAGGCAGGCATACTTCGACTAAAAATACAATGTATAGAAGAAGACAACTGGTCCTCATAAGATTAGAACAATTTTGTTAAAAAAAATACAGACATACTACAACTGAAAATTCGATGTATAGAAGAAGACATCTGGTCCTCGAAAGATTGGAACAACTTTGTTAAAAAAAATTTTTTTAAAGACATACCACGACTGAAGGTATAGACGAAGATGACTATGGATGCAATGTACAGACGAAGATGACTAGTCCCCGTAAGATTATCTGGAACAACATCGTTTTTTGTTAAAAAGCAGACTGACGACCAAAGAGACATTGTAAAGAAATTGTCGACTGATCTGCGAAAGATTAGAACAAATTAGGATATTCTACGGGTACGCTCTTAGCGCAGTAGTTGACTATCTTTGAAATGACATCAGAAGATTTTTGATTTTTTTTTAAAGGAACCGACGATTAAAGGTACATTGTAAACAAAGGGAATAAGAAGATCACTTTGTATTTGTCTGTTTGTAACTCCTGAAGAAACTGCGCGCCATTGGCAAACATTTGACATATTTGTGTGTGCTCTGTCCTTGTATTGGTGAGATACAGAATTCTTTTGTTATTCAACTTTGTTCATCTCACTCACAGTCAGGTTGTTCTTAGGACTTCTTTATATAGTTTGTTGTTGAAGAGACATGTGTGGTATTAGAAGCGAGGCTTCGCCTGGACTTCTTTTAATCGAAGCATGTCGATTCAACTTACAATCTCGGCATTGGAAAGGAATTACAGCGAAGTGACCTGCATTCGAGCCTTGTTGCTGCAGGGTGATTTTGTGATGAGGTATATTTTGCATAAGCACAATTGCAAATGGCGGCAATCACAAGCATGTTTTGCTGACACTTTGTGTCTCTGTCTCTGCTTCCAGGGAATCCTTACATCCACAAAACAACACCTACCTAATAAACAACCATGAACGGCGTAATCCGCAACCCAAGCACCCTCTCAGTCCGTTTATTTGTTTGTTTGCTTAACGCCCACCCCCACCCCCTCTCTCTCTCTCTCTCTCTCTCTTTCTTTCTTTCTTTCTTTCTTTCTCTTTCTTTCTTTCTTTCTTTCTTTCTTTCTTTCTTTCTTTCTTTCTTTCTTTCTTTCATTCTTTCTTTTTCTCTTTCTTTCTTTCTTTCTTTCTTTCTTTCTCTCTCTCTCTCTCTCTCTTTCTCTCTCTCTCTCTCTCTCTCTCTCTCTCTCTCTCTCTCTCTCTTCCCCACCCCCTCACTCTCTCTTCTCTCTTTCACACACACGGTACTTCTACTTCTTTTTTTTAAACTTTTTTTAACGATCCGTGAAAAGTAACGGATCTGATTCCGCGTGCTCCGGCTCCAAAAGAGAAGGTCTCACCCGCACAACAATGCCATCCGGGTCAGCCAAGCGCGGCTAATCCGCCACGGCGACTAGGGCGGCTTAAACTGTGACAGCAAATAATTGCCCAGTTTCTCAATCTGCAAATACCCCATTCACCATCTTCAAGGGGGAAGAATTTCATTTTTCACCGCGAAGATATATCAGTTTTCGGCTCCCTGTAACACGGGGGTTCACCCGCGCACCTTGGCATGTGTTTGGGAGGATTTTTTTCCTCCTCCTCTTGCTTCTACCCCCCTCCCCACCTCCACCGACCAAACCCGCCCCAGCCTTGTCTTTCTCTCTTCTTGTTGGAAGGAACAAAAAGTATGGTAAACATAAATGAGCAGAGCGTTTTGTTCCGGGGTAAGTGTTTGAAAAGATGGCTGCCGAAAGGCGCTCACTGAAGAGATTTGTTGTTGGTTTTCCCATCCTTTTTTTGTGGGGTGTTTGTTTGTTTAATGTTAGTGTTTTTTTAGTTTTTGTTGGTGCTTGTTTGTTTGTTTGCCTCTGGGTTTGTTAGTTCTTACTCCGTTCTGTCGGGTTCTCTTTGACAAACGTGTTTGCGGTTTGCTTGTTTCTTTCTACTGACCTACTACCTTTGGGATGTTGTTTTTTGTCAACGTAAGTATGCCATTTTCTTATCCCACCTGCACTGACATGGGCGGAAATCCAAATTACATCTGTTGATTCTTTACCTCAGCGTGCACCAACTTATTCAACAGCAAACTAAGTCTGTTTGAGCGGTCCATACTGGGCCATACTGGCCCGATGTATGTAATAACTGAAAGAAATCAAGCAAAATTACCATGGCCAGAATTCTACTCTTTAAAAACAAAGTCTATATGCGTGGCATTTCATCAAAGACAAAGTCTTTTTGTTATTGTAGGTCACAGCCGTTTTCCAACACAGCGGGAACCACCGGTAGTCTTTTGCGCCAAACACATTGACCCCAAGTTTGACGGCAATCGTGACTTGGGCTCGCACTCGCGCAAACTCATTCCTAACTTCCGTTTCCTGTACACGTAGCACGGCGGGGAGAATAGCGCGTTTCTTCTACAAGGCATGACAGCCAGTGCGCTGAACTTTGGTTTCCGCGTGAGCGGTGTTGTCATAAACGGCACGCGTCTATGACTGGAAGCAAAGGTCAACTATTAAACTAACCTACAAGCTAACAAAGGTCACGGAGTCTGATTTGTTTGGCTTTCCTATTATCACAATAAAGTCAGGCAGCAGGAAGAATTCCACAAGACTTTTAAATTCGAATAGCCTGAGAAAAATCAAAACAAAACGTGCAGGCGGACGACCGTTGAGAGGAAATGAGGAATACGGTTCATTTGAGGACGAATGAATTAAAAAGGACTGAAATGCTGGTTTCAGTGTGTTTGTGTATGAGCACAAGTACAAAGATGTATGTTATGGGCCATCGTTTTTCCTTCTTATTTCTAAAGTCTGTTTGCATTGCTGAAAACAGTTGTGAAACTAGGAAACCATGGCCACTAATTTTGAAAATTGTACTCTCTCTCTCTCTCTCTCTCTCTCTCTCTCTCTCTCTCTCTCTCTCTCTCTCTCTCTCTCTCTCTCTCTCTCTCTCTCTCTCTCTCTCTCTCTCTCTCTCTCTCTCAAAATCAGGAAATGCTGGCATCATTTATTTTTGATTGTTTAAAACTTAGACAAGAGCTGATTGCAAATCCTGAACAATAGCAGAAAAGGCGACAACTTAACTACACTATTTAACCGGCTATGGCCGTCATTGTAATGTACATATTATATAATATCACAATTACTTTTTCTGATGGACTAGATAGTCCACCAGTATTACATTTATGTTTGTCCTTGACGTTGTTTTTGCCACGTTTTTTCCCCCAATTGCAAGGGGCATGTTGCCTAAATGCATTAAACTCGTTAATCTCTCTCTCTCTCTCTCTCTCTCTCTCTCTCTCTCTCTCTCTCTCTCTCTCTCTCTCTCTCTCTCTCTCTCTCTCTCTCTCTCTCTCTCTCTCTCTCTCTCTCTCTCTCTCTCTCTCTCTCTCTCTCTCTCTCTCTCTCTCTCTCTCTCTCTCTCTCTCTCTCTCTCTCTAGCTGTCATCGTCGCCCTTCGTATAGCCACTATCACAGTATTTCTTTGCCAAAAGAAAACGAACAATCAGTTGATCAGATGCAAATCCATCCTTGCATTATTCGGCCCCAAACTGTAAATCCTTATTCTCATTATTGTTCGATACGTCTTAATTCAACAAATTTCTACCCACAACAAACCCAAGCATTGTCTGTCAATGCATGGAAAAGCAACCAGCAACTACATCATTCTATTGCCACGAAAATAACAGAGGCGTCGTGACCTCCAAACCCCATGCAACAAGCAACGTGTGTAGGACGTGCCAGAGCGAAGCCGTCGCTGTCATCGTTTTCATATGTCTCTGCCAGAACTGCAGCGGAACAGAAACTGTGCAGGGCTTCACGCAGGGATCTGTTTATTCTCCCGCATCGTTTCCCTGGTCTTATCTCACTGACCGCGATGAGTGTGCCCGTGGACTGTGTGCAAAGTGTGTAGATTTTTCTTTTCATTCTTTTTTTTAACATGCTGGAGTGTTTGTGTGGTTATGGTTATTTTGACGAGGTGTTTATGTTTGCTTGTTTGTTGTTTTGTGTGTGTGTGTTTTGTGTGTGTTGTTTTTACTTACCGTACATATTCTACTGCTGCGCTGAAATTAGTGTAACAGTACCATCTATCTATCTATATATATATACGACTAGTGTCTGTGTGTCTGTGTGTCTGTGTGTCTGTCTGTGCGCGATGCACGGCCAAAGT
>NC_090246.1:68271850-68284350 GCF_037325665.1 Littorina saxatilis | reverse complement strand
TCAGCCTATAGCCGCTGTATGCACCGGTCCAATTTATTGTATCGTGGGAAACAAAGTGAGGACAAAGACATTCTACTGCTATCAGTGGAATATATCTGGCGACGACACGAAATGAAAGACACTTGACTGCAGGAAAGCAACAGCTAAATGGTCAAAGATTGTCGGAGAATTGCGAATACATAAATTTGACTTCAAGAATGTCATCCAGAAACATTTTCAAAATGTATGCTGGTTGTTTGTGCACAGTGATGTTCATAAGATTTTGCTTTAGAGCGCAAAATTTCAAATAAAAACACGGGCGGGGATGTAGCTCAGTCGGTAGCGCGCTGGATTTGTATCCAGTTGGTCGCTGTCAGCGTGAGTTCGTCCCCACGTTCGGCGAGAGATTTATTTCTCAGAGTCAACTTTGTGTGCAGACTCTCCTCAGTGTCCGAACATCCCCGTGTGTACACGCAAGCTCAAGACCAAGTGCGCACGAAAAAGATCCTGTAATTCATGTCAGAGTTCGGTGGGTTATAGAAACACGAAAATACCCAGCATGCTTCCTCCGAAAACGGCGTATGGCTGCCTAAATGGCGGGGTAAAAAACGGTCATACACGTAAAATTCCACTCGTGCAAAAAACATGAGTGTACGTGGGAGTTTCAGCCCACGAACGCAGAAGAAGAAGAAGAAGAAATAAAAACACGGGACAGCGAAAACTTGACTGATTGGCCACACATATATTTAATAATTTATCAATGATTCAAGTGCACAGCCTTGTTCGTAAAATCTTATTTTAACCTCGGTTCAGGAATGTGCATGCCTATAAAATCAAAAAGCTAGTTAGACCAATAAAAGAATGCGATAGACAACAAGCATCGCGAGTGGAAGGCTGTTTCCCTGGTTATGTTCCCAAACAGTTGTGAAAGATGCTGTGTTCTGCACAAAATCCGCTCTGAGACAACTTATGAGCCCAATAACTACTGTGCCTCTTCGTAACGTTCCTGTGCCGTTTAACCCTTTTTCTTGTACTTCGATTATATACTACGACTTGTAACTTGAAACCATGGTCGAACTGATATACAAACATTTCAAAACTATTAAGCTGAACTGGGGTAGTTATAATGTAGTTTTTGACATTCCAAACAAAGTACACACTGCAGCCAGGGTCACCGTGCGACATTTTTGATGAACATACCCGCCAGCAAGATTGTAATTGGTTCGTGTACCTCGAACCACACGGCTATACTTCCTGGTCTTGACTAAAAATGTAGATTATATCATTAATGCGAATGTTTTCTTTATTTGTATACTCATTATATACTGTGGATTTATTGGGATCTGTGCTTGTTTATTTTTTAATTTGATTATAAAACCGCATTTCTGACAAAGCTACGACTGGGTGTTGGTTTCGCCCATCTGACGTTCAACATTTTATATTCTTTCTTTCTTTCTTTATTTGGTGTTTAACCTCGTTTTCAACCGTTCAAGGTTACATCGCGACGGGGAAAGGGGGGAGATGGGATAGAGCCACTTGTTAATTGTTTCTTGTTCACAAAAGCACTAATCAAAAAATTGCTCCAGAGGCTTGCAACGTAGTACTATATATAATTATATGACCTTACTGGGAAAATGCACGTTTCCAGTACAAAGGACTTAACATTTCTACTGCTTGACTAAAATTTTTACAAACATTGACTATATTCTATACAAGAAACATATACTGTTCAAAAAAAGAAACGCATAGCTTGTAATATTTGGTTAATTTAGTTATATGGCTACAAGGATATCCACCAAACTGCAGAAAATGTTTATCAGGTCGTCGACCTTTCGTCCATTGCCACAAGTGAGCTCTGCACGTGACGCATGCGTTATCAGTGGCTACAATGTCAAAATTGCTCATTTGGCATGACCACTCGTCATGCTTCAGTGTAATCTCGTGAAACTCGGGGAATATTGAGCTCTCACCATGTCTTCCAAAACCCATAAAAGCGGATTGTTCGCCACAAAGAAATCAGACGACAATTCAGCGACGAAAGATGGCCCGATTGAGCAGAGAAGACCGCCAAATTGCATTGGGTCGTTTACAAGCAGGCCAAAGTCAAAGTGCAATCGCCAGGCACTTCCACGTGTCCCAGAGCACCATCAGTAGACTGTGGGTCAGGTTTCAAGCCACTGGCTCCGTTGCTGACTTGCCACGAGCGGGAAGACCAAGGGCGACAACTGCTGCTCACGACCGCTTCATACGGCTCCGCCACCTCCGGAATCGTTTCCTGTCGGCCTCATCTTCTGTCCAGGCTCTCCCCGGGCCACACCGATTATCGGACCAGACCGTGCGGAACCGCCTGCATGAAGCTGGTTTGAGAGCTCGCAGACCTCACAGAGGAGCTGTCCTCACCCGCCGCCATCGCCAGAACCGAGTGCAGTGGGGCAACCAGCACCTTCGCTGGACCGTCCGGAATCACTGGAGACACGTGTGGTTCAGCGACGAGTCCTACTTCCTGCTCCAGCGACATGATGGTCGGAGGAGGGTCTACCGGAGAGTAAACGAACGTTACGCGCCCAACTGTGTGGATGAGGCACCCGTTCATGGTGGTGGAGGCGTCATGGTGTGGGGGGCGATCAATACTGCTGGAAGGAGCACCCTGGTGCACGTCCAAGGGCGCATAACTGCCCAGCGATACGTGGAGGAAATTCTGCGCCCACACGCCCTTCCTCTTCTGGCTGACCAGGATGCCATATTCCAGCAGGACAACGCTCGCCCGCACACAGCACGACTCACCACCCAGTTCCTCACCGACCACCATGTCCAGGTGCTTCCCTGGCCATCCATGTCGCCAGACATGAACCCGATAGAACACCTCTGGGATGAATTGGACAGACGTGTGCGCAGGCGAGAAGAAGCGCCGGCAAATCACCGCGATCTATTGCAGGCACTTCAGGAGGAGTGGGACACCATCCCACAGCAAGATATCCGGCATCTGATCCAGTCCATGCCCAGAAGGTGCCGGGCAGTTGTTGCTGCTCAAGGCAGTCACACCTCCTACTGACTTGACAGCCTCGGCACCCAATCGTATTGATTGACTGATTGATTTGAAGATGCAAATGAACTGTGTGTGCATTCAACTGTGTCCATACCAAATTTCAAACAAATAATCTAAATATTGGATTTTCTGTTAATGTTTTCGAAAAATAAAACAAATTTGGCAAGTAGCAACTATGCGTTTCTTTTTTTGAACAGTATATATACAAAACATCAGAAATTGTATATATATATACAAAACATCAGAAATTGTATATATATATATACAAAACATCAGAAATTGTGAAAGAAACAATTGAAAGTCAGCAGAGACTTTCTTCCGAGATTTGTTAAAATCTCTTAGCAGAGAAAGAGAGAGAGAAAAAGTATCCCTTCACAGACAGCCTATTGGGAGCATCAGACCCTCCTCAAGGGGGACCGAGATTTACAATGCAAAGTCCCTTTGTATATATATATATTCATTTTATTTCGCTTGCTTTGCGGTTTCATTGTTCACGCTTCTTAAATAATGATAACGCTCCATGTTCAAGCTGCTATAACACTACAATTCATGGAGGGTGTCTCTTGCACCAAGTTACGTAGCTTGTTATTCGAATGCATCGATGTGTCCTGATTAATAATCAGGAGCAGCTGTTTAAAGACCCATAAATGTTCGTCACCGACATTGTAAACACGACATTTAGCACCGTACCGGGTGTTCCCAGCAAGTCAGCTCGGATGCAAATTCGACCACTTACAATCTTTTGTTGTTGGTGAAAATAGGCTACAGAAGTGGCAAATGAAAAAGTGGGAAACGAGTGGAAGAGGATCTCCAGTGTAAAGGTGGTACTTAACAGAATTCAGGTCACACGTATACAGACAGACCGACAAACAGACGCGCGCGCATAAACACACACACACACACACACACACACACACACACACACACACACACACACACACACACACGTCTTAACCACAGAAAAAGGCCTCCCCCAAACCTACACACACCATCACCACACACAAACACACAAACTCAGCACACAAAAAACATGGCCACTCTGTACGGCAAGCAAGCCTGAAACAAGAAACAGGGGATTGAACAGACCCAAACTGAGATGGCGAAGGCAGATAGTGTCGAAACCACTTGGCCATGCGGCCCTGCTCGCTGCAACGGCTGGTGTTGTTCTTGCTCGTGTCTCCGTCAATTTCACGGGCTGTTCTGCTGCTTTCACTTTCTGTCGACAGCCTTTTAAATGCCAGGGAAACTTTTCACGGGAGGGTCCAGTCCAAAAAGTTTATTCATTCTAGAGTGTTTTTCCAAACTGACAATTGCAGAGCTGCACAGCTACACACACACACACACACACACACACACACACACACAGAGCACACACAGCACACACACACACAGAGCACACACAGCACACACACACACACACACACACGCACGCACGTACACACACACACACATACATTACCACACACACATACACACATACACACACACACAGCGATCACATGTTGGCATTTCAGGCGGAGGACGTAAACGAAAACCTCGTGCATTTGAGTTTGGAGGGGTTTGAAGATGAGTCACCAACAAAACCTGACACTCTTCAACAGGACGCCGCTTCTAAACGACAGAATTGCCAAAAGACATCCCATAGACTCGCAAAGAAATATCCTTCTATAAAATAGACTTGCAAAGGAATAGCATTTGAAACGACATGATTGCTAAGGGCGAACATTCTCAACGAAATAACTTAAAAGAGATATCCATCTAAACGACAAACTTACAGAGGCAAATATTCTTCTAAACGACATCAATGCAAAGAGACATTCTGCGAAACGATACAATTGCAGAGGCATCATTCGAAATACTAGAATTACAAATGGGCATCCTTCTAACCGATATAGTTACAAAGGGACAACCTTCTAAACGATATAATTGCAAAGGCGAGACATACTTCGAAATGATAGAATTGCAAAGGACATCTTTCTAAACGACAGAATTGCTAAGGGGCATCCTTCTAAACAATATAATTCCAAATGGGCATTCTTCTCAACGATACTGTTGCAAAGGGACATCCATCTAAACAATAGAATTGGAAAAGGACAGTCTTCGAAAGGATACATTTGCAAAAGACATCAGTCTAAACGATATAATTGCAAAGGGGCATCCTTCTCATCAATACAGTTACAAAGGGACAACATCCTTTTTTAACGACAGAATTACAAAGGGACCTTCTTCTAAGCAACAGGATTGTAAAGAGACATCATGCTAACCGATAGATTTGCAAAGGGACATACTTCTAAACGACAGAATTGCAAAGGGACATTCTCCTAAGCAACTGAAATGCAAAGAAAGATCCTGCTAAACGACAGAACTGCAAAGGGGCATCCTTTCCATCGATACAGTTGCAAAAGGCACATCCTTCTGAATTGCAAAGAGACATCCTGCTAAATGATTGAATTGCAAAGGAACATCCTCCACACTGACTGGTCCTATTGGATCTCTTGATCTCTTCGTGTGTCCCTGATGAACCTGCTGCTATCTACTCAGTCTTCAGGCCAAGTAATTGTCCACTAATGACCGCTCCCTGAGCTGATGAAAGCACCGCTTTGCTCGTAGCGTACCCTTGCCCCATCTTCCGACGTTCGTTGATTGTACAACCCTGCTGCACGTTGTGAGCTCAGCATCATCCAATTCAGTGACGTCTGAACTGTGCTTATCTAAGTGCTCGCAGATAATGTCACGTGTGCAGGAATTGATGGTTCTTCCTGAGTGCTTCCTTAGAAATCGTACCGTTGTTTTCTCCAGAAATTCGGCAATGTTCAAGGATAGCGAGTGAATTAAGGAAATCAGCTTACACAACTTGCCGTGAGTTTTCCCACAGGAAACATACGCCTGACCAGATGTTGATGCAATACGGTCTTTCGATCGAACACCCAACTTAAAGTTGCGGTAGGACGTTGATATATTGAAGATTACCGACTAATGCACCAGGGACAGTTCTTTGGTAGTGGTCAGTGATTTGCTCAGCTTCAAAAACCACAGCACTCTTCTTCAGTTCTCCTACGTTTCTGTTTTGCGTATACAAAGCTAGGCGAAGAATAGCTTGCTTCGTAGACCTACAACAGAGGTCAAGATGTACTTGTTTCTGCACTCACTAATTGGCCAACTCTCCTATTAATGAACCGCTTGACCCGTCCAGTTTGACCTGAGCCAACCAAGACAGCGAACCGGGCAGTGCTTGGACTCCGTCCCTATTGCTTGTATACTTCTGTGGGTGATTGATGCGTTAGTGAACATCCGTTTACAATGCAGGATGCTGCGGGACAACTGTTTAGATTGGTCATTACATCCAGGGGCCGAATGTATAGCCCCTCCATAAGAGAGACTTTATGGAGTCCACAGACTTTATTGCAGTGACGTCATCAATTTAGGCTCCTATGGAGGGGCTATGCATTGGCTTCCAGGTGTTTACGCTGTACGTGCGTGAGACAGTTCCGTTTCGAGAGCGGGAAAGGGAAGGAAGTAGTGGTGGTAGGATGGGAATCAGCATATTAGTGGTGTTGCAGGCTTTAGTGTTGTAAACATGTATATATATGTATCATGAATCACTCACTGAAAAAGTACATAATCGAGTCTTTGATCAACGTCTTTGAAGCTTCCTGTCTCTGAAGAATACCTTATAATTTCCACAAAGGCGTATGTTAGGCACACACAAAAATAGTCTGTTTACGGTAACATAGACACACACAAAAGGGTCGGTAGGTCGGGATTTTTTTTTCTAAAAAAAAACACCTTTTAATTTATTTTGTTTTTTTATTTCTTCCCCAAATGCCAAAAAAAATTCTAGGGTCGCGCGAAAAAATAGGGTCGGTCGGGATACCGTAAACAGACTTTTTTTTGTTGTTGCCCAAAGACAACATAAATCTGTAAGATTTGGATCACGATCCAAATAACTTGGAACCCTTCATTACAAAGAAATTGAACACGACATTAAGCATTATTGAAGACTTAACCTTTACACTTTTTAAAGGACGTTCCATGCTTTGATCCTGACTTCAAAGTTCCATTTTTCACGGTCAACTGAGATCATCATCTAGTCACACACCAGTAAAGACACGATCACAGAATCTCTAACTGGATACGATAAGCAACCCCCCCCCCCCCCCCCCACGCCAGCTTTAGACCCCACACATGACCCATCTACCCCACTTGTCGCGGACAATTACAAGCCCGGAATCTCAGCCCCTTCAGCAAGGAGACCGTAGCTGACCGTGGAATTCCCCCGGGTGAGGTCCTCGGTATTACGCGTGGTCACGTGGTTTGCCCCGTGGCCTCACTAAGGTGAGTGGCAGAATATCCGATATTCCCAGCCGTCTATTCCAAAGGAATATCTCTGCGCAGGCGGTCTGCCGTTCTGGATGATTTCTCCGAACTGTGGGTTTCTCTTGTAAAATGACTGACTTTTGCAGTGCTTTTCAGTGACTTCTCAGTGTTACTTTATTGTTAATTTTAAATGCATTTTTTACACTTAGATTAATATCACTGAGACCGTTGCTGACCGCGGAATTCCTTTGGGTGAGACCCTCGGTATTACGCGGGGTTATCCAGTGTGCTTTGTGGTGTGCCTTGTGTTCTGGCTAAGGTCAGTGGCAGAATATCCATTAAACCCGTCTCGCATCCAAAGGGGAATCTCTGATGTCTCATATATATACCGCGCAAGGGATCTGTTCTGGACGATTTGCCCGAAATGCAAGCAAAATGTTTTCTCTTCCCGGAATTCATGGATGAAAGCTCTTTGCTGCAAGTTTCTACTGAATAGCCGAGGATGTGTGAGTGTTGCATCATTGTTCACAGAAAAAAATGCAAGTTATGTTGCACATAAAATCGATTCACTGTACATGTTACGGTTCTCTAACCGTTTATTTCCCAACAATGTGACTTTTTGAATATGAATCGAAGACGGAAGATGTGAGACACCCAATACATATGGTCTCCTTGATTACAATTTGTCTGTAGTTCTTGCGATCACTTTGAATTACTCCCAGAAAATAAACATTATGCTTTGTCCCAAACCGGGCATTTTCGATAGAACCAGAGACTGAAGAGATTACAGTCCTTGGTAAAACTCTGCTTTCACAAAATAGTGAATTGTGACGGCTCAAAAATATAAGTTAATCAGAATGTCATAAAGCAAGCATTCCAGAAAGAAAGAGATGACCATGACATCTGAAGAGGAAGTCGGGAACAGAATACCTCCAACTCTAACCAACCCCACTACACCACACCACACACCACACACACCACACCACACCCCCACACCCCCAAAATGTAATGCTGATCGTCGTTGCAGCTAACCAGGTCCAGGGTAAAGACCTCAGCAATGTTCTCGACGTCTTTGAATCCCACTCAACGCATTCAGCTCTGGATTACTGGGCTTACAGGAAAGGGGCAGCTTACTGGGACAGATTGGTCCATCGCCAGTGAAGTTTTTACTCCGTGTATAGGGTCATGATGGGGCCAAGTTCATGTTGGAGTAAGAAAAAAAATGTATCTTCGTCATTGCTCTTTGTCCCTTGCATTTATAGCTTAGTCCTAAATATCATCAACACTACTGGTGTTAGTGGGACGACAATGGACAATGGTAATGATTTGAGAAAACAAACAATACATGAATATAGTTGTTCTTGACCACCATCGCTTTTGACGCAGCCGTACCTTCCTTCCTCGACACTGCATTCAGGTGTGATGATTTATTGTGAAAGACGGAAACAATCTTGGAAATCCTTTCTATATATATACTTAGTATGACGTTATCCTTGAACATTGTAACATGCAGTTAGTTGGACAAGACACCATTGTTTTTATACTTATACAGGGATGGCCAAATCGTCCGCCCGATCGCCAGGGGCGAGTAAAAATTCTGCCGGGCTAGTAGAAACCGCCTGGCAACTCGCCCGGCTGGCCAACAAAAATGCTGGTCAAATGCAACACTTTTGGTTTTAATATCGAGTTTTCAAGCCAAACTCTGCAGATCAACTGTGGTATGTACCGGGCCAGTGACATGTCCGCCGGGCTAGTGACTTTCTTGAAGTAACTCGCCCGGCCGGCGAGTTAAATTTTTGAGATTTGGCTATCCCTGTTATAGAGAGAGACGAATAGACAGATATACAGGCATACAGAAACATAGACGGGAAAGCAGACAGACAGACAGACAGACAAAGCACAAACCCGCGAAGATCCGATCGTTTGCACCTGTCAAGATGCTACAAAAATCCGACAGGTAGCAGTACCCTCAATTTGAAAGCGAGAAGTTTGCCCTTAAGAAACTGCTCGCTTGGGATTAAAATAATTGGGATCTGATACAATACACACATGACAGTGTAATATTATGAAGTCGCAGCGAAACACTATCTTCCCACCCAAGCTGCTCCACTTTCTCTCCAGCTAATATCACCATCATTCTATCTCTTTCCAAATACGCAAAACACATGGACATAACAACATATAGCGCACAGAGACACGAGAACACGCAAATTCAAACCAGGCAAACCAAAGAAGCACAAAATGCCAAAAGTGTTGCGAGCATTTTTTCAGTCTTTTTAGCCACCTGTCTCACATAATCCTGTCTCTCATCTAAGCCCCAAACGTCTAGAACTAATTCGCTGTGCCGTTTACGGTTACATCCGTGATTTGTCGACAAAAATGATCATATTGTATGGGATGCCGAAAGAGAGAGAGAGAGAGAGAGAGAGAGAGAGAGAGAGAGAGAGAGAGAGGGGGGGGGGGAGAGAGAGAGCGGGAGACAGACAGACAGACAGTCAGACGCAAAACGCAGGCATAAAAAGAAAGAAAGAAAGACAGATACACAGAAAACAATATGGCCAAAAAATCGACCAATTCCCTCACGGAAGTTTTGGTGGCTGCACTGTCACAGTCAAACATAAGATAGTGAGTATTTAATAAAAAAAAAATCGCACTGGTCATGACATCATGCGGTGTTGTACTCCTAATTGAAGAGTTCCGCACTTGTTGTTGCTAAATTAGCTGCATGCAAAGGTGTTCGTTCGTAGGAACGGCGTTCAAGATCTTTGGTTAAAGTACGTCTTGATGTGCTCCGTTGTCTTTCGTCGCCTTGTGTGTGTGTGTGTGTGTGTGTGTGTGTGTGTGTGTGTGTGTGTGTGTGTGTGTGTGTGTGTGTGTGTGTGTGTGTGTGTGTGTCTGCGTGCGTGCGTGTGCCGGTGTGTGTGTGTGTGTGTGTGTGTGTGTGTGTGTGTGTGTGTGTTGTTGTTGTTGTTGTTTTTGTTGAGGTTTTTGCTTTTCTTCTCTTGCTTTTGGTTGTCCTATCCTGTATTGCGTTACATAAAGCTTTTAATCCAATTTCTTTTTAATTAAACAAAACGATAACTGACGAAAACACCACAGAACGGACATGTGCAACTCTACACGACTTGATAACACGGCAATAAAAGGCACAGACAATTTTTTTTACAGAAATTATGAAGTTCTCTAGGGCCTCAGTTATATTGATAAGCACAAACATCACTGACCCATTTCAACTCAGAATACTGCCACCGCTGTTTAGATGTGCATACGACGTTTTAATTTTACTTGCATTAAGGCTTGCATAGCCACGTGCTATCATTATGAAACAAGACAGACTGTAATGAAGCAGAGATAACGATGCCAGCTCCCTATTTCGAGAGGCAGAGGAGACGAGAAGGGTAGGACTCACAAATGACATTCTCTGGGCTGTCTCCAGAAAGCCAAACCTGTTCTTCTCCCCCATGCCAAAATACCACGAACCTTTGAGGGTTCTGGAGAAACGTGTGCGCTTTTCTCCCATTCATAGGTCTCAAATGCTTATTGTGAGTAAGCCGAGCAAAAGCAAGAGGGAGGAAATGCACAGATTGTCCTTGTTGTGCACTGTGTGTGTTAAGCGTTCGTCGTTTTTCTGAACACACAAAAAAGCCAGAAAACGAAGGGAAGAAGATAAGGAGAGCTTGGCTTACCTCGTGGCACTCGGGGCAGCCGATACAGCGCACAGTATAATGGTACACTGACGATTCGTGCTGCCAAGAACAGGAACACCGGATCCTGGAGGTAGCTTGAAGTTTGTTCTCAGAATCGTTTTGTGGCCAAAGTGTTTGCAAGATTATAGCTTTGATTACAGGCCGGAGCAACAAACAGTTCACGCTAAGGAAAAATTGCTCTTACTGTAACAGCCATCTGTTGGCACCAATGAAATACCGTTCCCTGATAACGCCTCAATCCTTGATTGAAAGATTCTGGTCGATAAACTGTAGGTCCATTCAGTCTGTTCCAGTGACACTGCTCTTAATGTTCTCAGATGAAACCCGTACGGAGTTTCTGTCCTTCATTGACAGTGTTTATTTGTTTTTGTTTATTGTTTTTGTTGGTGTTTTTTTTAAGTTCAGTAAAAACAATATCCATAACAGAGTCTTTCATTGAAGTAAGAATCACTAACTAAGTGAGGCAGATCTCCAATGACAATAATGTTGTTTGACTATGTTTCGGCAAAGTACCAGTTTGACCTATCCAGTCTATGAATCTACGAAACACACCACAGATTCAAACAACTGAAGTCCTCCTAAAGCTAAAGAGCAATGGCACCAAGCGTAAAGGCTCTCACTGAGTTATATATAGACTGGTATGTCTATATAATTCAGTGAAGGCTCTATTCCAACATTGTTCAGCAGTCAGGCAGTCTCGGGCAGGCACTGGCTGAGACGTCTTTCCGGAATGGCTGTCCGATAAAGTCTGGTGGAGATATTATCCGTCTGGACAGAAGGTCACGTCGTTCTCCCTGGGACGCCTTCAGCAGAGTGACAGTCATATAGGTCCAGCAATCTGAAAGCACCAAGAACAAAACAAATCAAGACGAGAAAAGTAGGGACAGGCACACAGGAAGAAACCAGGACACAAGCAACAGCGTGATTGTTGTTTAGTACTGCCACCACGACGGCCCGCTTCCTGAAGAGATCTATCCAAATTTGCCGCAATTACGACCCTGAGTGCCACAGAGAGAAGAACGAGGCGGCTTTCCATGTGTCATTTTTCAAGCGCTGTGCTATCTAATCGGTCCAGATAGAGGCGTCCAGAGTAGTGCTGCCTGCACATTTTTCACGTGCACAGTCGGTCAGATTCAGTCACCGGCTATCTTCTCTCCAGTCCCTTGTAATCGTCGCCTGTTTATCTCTCCTATCCCCTACACTTTTTCTTCTACTTTTTCTTCTTTACTCGTATTCCACACGAGCCCATTATTCTTCCTTTCTTCCACTGGTATAGTCGGTATGAATGGTAAGGGGGAGGTTCTTGCTAACGTGTGGAGCCTCAAAAACAAAGACGGTATATAGATACAGAAGAGCGAGAGAGAGGAAGACAAGAATATGCGATTATCGAGATGTAGATTTAAACACCCTTCTTCTGGAACCTTATCGGCCTGTAACTCACATTGTAAATA
>NC_090246.1:68256850-68266850 GCF_037325665.1 Littorina saxatilis | reverse complement strand
CGTCAGCGACAAAGACGATGAAGACAATCTAGAGAGGTAAAGAAGGGGGTAGAGAACAAGGATTATGTAAAGCGACAACGAAATAAAGACGACAAAAAAAGGACAACAACTACAAGAGAGAAGGATGGCAATGTCGACGGAAACGATGAAGATGAAGAAGAGGTGAGGAGAAGAGAGGGAGATCAATAATGACAATTCAAACAACAGCGATGTCGACGAAGAAGAGGAGAGGTAAATAGAAAAGAGTAAAATCAATAATGACAATTCCAACAACAGCAACGACGATGAAGAAAAGGAGAGGCGATGAGAAGAGAAGGAGATAATTTCAACAACAGCGACGACTATAAAGAAAGGGAGATGCGATCAGGAGAATGATAATTTTAACAACAGCGACGACGATGAAGAAAGGGAGAGGTGAGGAGAAGCGAAGGAGATCGATAATGACAATTCCAACAACAGCAATAACGACGAAGAAGAGGAGAGGGAGATCGATATTGACAATTCCAACAAGAAAGACGACGACGAAGAAGAAATAAGGAGGAGGAGCAAAAAGAGGAATTCGACGACAACGACGACAGCAACGACGACGAAAAGGAGGCGATGGAGGAGGAGAAGGAAAAAGGAGGGGTGGGGAAGACAGGGAAAATAACACGTCTAATCCATCACTCCCTGGGGACGTGAAGGCCCTATTCACGGCCCCTTTTAAGAGTTTTCTTTATTTTTTGTACCAAAGACACACAGCCGCAGGGGGAAATCCATTTTCTCATTCGGGGCAATGCGGCCTCTATTAAGAGCTTTGCCAATATAAGCTTTCAAGAGAAGCGACCCCAGTTTAGAGCGAAGCTCAATGAATTTTGGCCATTTTCTCCGTGGGGTTCCAGCGCTTCTTGTTCCATCTTATTCAGTTTTGCTGCAGATTGCTGAATAATTACTCCATCATTCCCCCAACAAGTGTCGCCAAACGGACACGGGGGAGTGAAAGACTTTCTTTATTGATTGCGGCGCAGAGCGGGGGCACTATGAGCTTGATTTTTTTCTTTTTTCTTTTTTTTGCGGGGAGGCACTTTGAGTTTGCTGGAGTTTTTAAAAGGTTGAGGGGAAATCCTGCGAAGGGAAGAGAAAAGAATAAACTAAAGAGAGGAAAAAATGTGGTTAAAGTTTTGTTTGTTCTGTTTTTGAGTTCTCAACCAGGTGAAGTTTTAGAATCATTGGTTCCGTAGTTCTTTTTGTTGAAAATGTGACTAAAGTTAATAATATGCGTGTGTGTGTGTGTGCGTGCGTGCGTGCGTGCGTGCGTGCGTGCGTGCGTGCGTGCGTGCGTGCGTGCGTGCTTGCTTGGGTGCTTGGGTGCGTGCGTGAGTGCGTGAGTGCGTGTGTGTGTGTGGGTGTGTGTGTGTGTGTGTGTGTGTGTGTGTGTTTATCCTCCCGTAATCCAACGATTACCTGTAGACTTTATTGCTGCGATATACTGCGTTGGTGAAACAGTTGGAAGAGGGATTTTGTTAATCGGAAATATCCGATATCCCTCCAAAACTTCCTTTCTTTGTCTCTTACATTTTAAAAATTGTTTTAAAAGTTTAGCTTACTCCACCAAGATTTAACAAAATTGAATGTAACTGTTGCTTGTGCAGACTAGTAAATTAATTCGCTTTGCTATATCATTCACTATAATCATATCATTTACATACAACTCCATAATATTCTAAGACATGTCACGTTTAATATAACGAATGTTATTGAGTATGATCCTCCTCAACAACTCTCTAATTGTATACAAGTTCGCATTGCAACATCAACAACCTTCTACCACTTTTTTCTCACGCTTTTTCTGTTTAACTTTTCTTTTCTTTTTTTATCCCAATCGGTTCAAATACACACCAAAAGTTTTTCTCGCGAAAAAAAATCGCTTTTATTTGCCTCTCAGAAAGGCAACTCGACTCAAGGAGGGAGAGGATGGGAGGGGAGGTGAGGGAAAGAAAAGCCCTGAAGGAATAAGAAAAAGAAACAGACACAGAAAAGAAGCAACAGAAAATAAATCTTTGAGACGGCCCTGGCACAGAAGACGGGCAGAAAAGGGTAAAGCAGGGATTGATTCCTGTGTGAATGTAAAGGCGTGACAGGCGAGAGATGGGCACTGGAATTTACTTGCAGTCCGAGTGTCAACATCACGGCGTCGCGGATCGAAGCTAGTTTAACAAGTATAGCGGGGAGAACTTGTAACCTGTGGCTAGCTCCATGGCCCGCAGTGGTTTGAACAAGGCTAATGTCAGTAACCTTCAATGATGAGGCGAGTTTCGCTTCAACAAGATTTCAACTGGTCAGGACAGCACAATCGTTTTATGGTACAAGTGGTTGGGGCATCAATTTAAATATACATTTGATAAGGTTAATTGTGTATAACATGGGCCGTGCAATTATAGTTTCCAAAAAGAATTCCTATTAACCCAGTTTAGACAATATTTTTTTTATCAGGACAGCGCAACTATAATATCACATTACGCGGGCAAATAAAACGATTACAGCGCTGCGCTTGCCATCATGACTGCTAATGCATGATTCGTGCATGATTTATACAAGATTTGTATCAGGACAACGCAATCACAGTGCAATACAACCATTTAGGGTACAAACCCAAATACATACTTCGCTTATATTACGTACGAACACATGCAGCAAACAGTTTCCGAGTGAACAATCATGATTAAAGATGAATCCATTTGGGTTTTAACTCGATTTTAATTAGGAAATGGCAAACATGGTGCAATACAGTCTTTTAGAGCAGAAACTATATAGTATATGCGTGTAGATAAGGTTACGTTACGCGGTCCAATAGATTACGATCATGATTGCGAACGAGTCCAGTGTCTGGTTTGAAGAAGTTGTCAAATCAAACGTTGTAGATTATGTAAGATACCCCCCCCCCCCCTTTACCAGAAAATGTTTTTATCAACAAAGAGTCGATTACTCAAAGTTAATCAAAGACTATTCTGAAGCAAAGACCATAATTATATAATAGCATACTCGTGCTCTATATTAAGAAGCCGAAAAGCTCTAGTGCCCCTCAATAATGAGGGAATGCAGTTCTCGAAAAGCATGTAAAGTAAGCCATAAAGTGTCAGTGACGCGGGGAGTGTTTGAAAGGTGGCAGTCATGTTATTGTTACCATTCATTTAGCTCCATCGTTTACTGTCTACGCTATACCATTTCCATACATAACGCCGGTGGCACGACAAAACCCAAGGAAAAGAAAAGCAAGTAAAAAAAACATACACTATAGAATCAGGGAGACTGCCTGCTTCTGGCACCACGGTGCCAGTGTTTACCCTTCTGTCCCTAGACTCTCTCTCTATCAATAATAAACTAGGGGAGTTATCGGCAAAAACAGATGTTCCCGGACCTAGCCATGCGGTGCACAATCATTTTTTTCTCTAGACAAATTTTTACCTGTTTGGCCGTGCCGGTTGGTGACTGAGGAGACTCGAGATGCCAGGATAAGATGGGAATTCGGCTTAGGGGGAGGGGATGGGATTTCGGTGGCGGGGGTTGGAGCTGGTGAAGCCGTAGCTGTAGTAGGGGATCGGGAGGGGGGTGGAGAAGTAGAAGGTTTTAAAAGTGGGTTTTTTCTGAGTTTGTCCGTTTGTCAACCAACAATGATATCCTCAGTAAGGCGCAGGCCTATTGACCACACAGGATGCTATTGCTTCTTATTCCCCCCTCTGCTTCTTTACCTCTGTAAACTTGTAGGGGTAGTTATTTTTCGATAATGACCCAGCAACCAAACAAATAACGACCCAGCAACAGCCAGAATCCTCGATAGTGCAATGGGTTGAGAGGTTGTTCTGTTTCGGTACTACTTTTTGCGACTGAAAAGTTCCGAACGCTCTAATGTACGAAGTATACATCTCTGGAGCAAACAATACAAACATACCGCATTTAAATTAACAACTACAGGCCTGAACACATGAATCTCCATATAAAATCCATGAGTTCGGTTGTTTTCTGAATCTAGATCTGCCGTGCTCAAACCGTTCATCACAAGCAATTTCCCAAGGCAAGTAACTCATACTTTGTCTAGCGACAAGAGTAGTTCCCCTTCTTTTCGCTCAGTTCCTTCGACAACAGACTGCAATCCGACGGTCAGTTTTCAACAATATTTCATTTAATAAACAGATCACACGCAACCAAATGCACACATCTCATCAATTTAAACAACATAAAGGGGTTTCATACACTATTTTCCCCAGAAAACTGAACTTCATACAGTTTTTAACGTTGGAACACGGGTGCAAAAGTTCGTCTGCTAGTCCCATTTGACGAAAAAACATTATCCTAAGCGATACCAAAACATATACAGAACACACAATATCTGCCTTTGCCGCCACAGCAGAATAACAGCATATCTGTGTACTTGATTTTAGCCCAAAATAGGAAAACTGACAAGAAGTGTTAACAGAATGGAATGATTTGCACGGAACTATACAACCGCGCATTAATCGATCGCCTGCGCAGGTTGACTGGTTGAGAGAATAGGATTCGATCAAACTTTCGCAAAAAAACTCCTCTTTTCTTTGAATAACTGAAGAAAGGAGGAATAAAGAGGTTACACACCTCGTCTCAGTGATTATAAAAAATAATGGTCTCAGTTCGCGGTCATGAAAAAGCTCGCTAAAGCTCGCATTTTTCATGATCCACTAACTTCGACCATTATTTTTAATAATCACTGAGACTTGGCATGTAACCTCTACATATACACCGCATCTAATATCACTGATATGTTATCAGACTTCTGACTAAATCCTTGGAACCAAAGATATTTGATTGCTTCGCGTGGTAGTAGAATATCTGTTCTGAAGCTGACCAACTAGAGAAAGACTGGAGGTCATCCATAACTGAACACAGTTGGTGGTCTAACAACGGACCTCAGATACCTATTTCACCAAGAAAGAAAACAGAGCAAGCTTTCAAGATTATTGCCCAGAGTTTTAGTTTAGAGAAACCAATATGCAATAATTAATCGTGATACCTCCTCCACCCAACCCGACTGCGGCCTGGTAATATACACGTACAGCCCATAAAAGTTACTCCGCCAAACAGGTAGGCCTACACACACAAAAACAAAACATTCAGTTTAGAAATTTAACACCAACAAATTACTTGCTATGAAGGAATAGAAGCCTCTTCAGGTGTAAATCAAGGAAACATACTATAACCGCATGCCCGCTCGAGCTAGCTAGTTAAAAACAGAAAAACACATTGTATGGCTGCTCTATTAAAACAAAACAACACACAGCAGAGTATCAAGGCGGGCAGGATGGAAAGATTGCGCCCAAAGGCGAAGAAATCTGAACCATCTGATTACTGCTGATTGACAGCGCTCAGTTTGCATCACCTGGTGAATTATTTTGCCAGCCAACAAAAAGGTGGAGAGAGAGAGGAGACATGTCTGGAGGATCCTTCCGCTCAAAAAACCTGTACCATCAGCTTTGATCACCACTACGAACAACAACAACAAACAGGTAAGAGAGGTAACCTATCGAGTGGATAAACCCACTCAAAAAACTTTACTTTAAACATCACCACCATTAACACCACCACCACCACAACCACCAACACCGCCAACAACAACAAAAACAAAAACAATAATAACAACAACAGCAACAACAACAACAACAACAATAACAACAACAACAAATAGGTCGAGAGAAAACCTGTCCAGAGGACCTTCCCACTCAGAAAACTAACATCACCACCACTACTACCAATTTACATAACAACAACAATACATAAGCTGTGAACATATTTACAACTGACGCAACTCATCTCAATAAATGCCACCACAAAAAAACACCTCAAGCAACAAAAACAAGAGATGGGCAGCGACTGTTTGGACAACTCAATGAACAGATGCTATGTAACATAGGCAAGAACACCACCACCAAGAAGAAGAAGAAGAAGAAGAACAACAACAACAACAACAACAACAACAACAACAACAACAACAACAACAACAACAACAACAACAAACACACTGATTTTGGATAATTGGATAGAATTAGCAAGAACACCACCAACAATAATAACAAGATACGAGCAGTGAGTATTTGGACAAATCGGTAAAAAAAAGTCCCACCACCAAAGACAACGAAAACGACAAGACACGAGCAGTGACTCGGTTTGGACAAGTCGACGAGAAGTTGCTATGTAACCAAGGCAACCCCGTGTCAGGGACGATTTACGCTTTCCTGTCTTGTAGCTGCCGTGCGGCCTACCTGTCTTGTCGGAGGCGGCGGTGCCAGCCTTTGATGCCGGGGGTCTGCGAGGTGTTGGGGGAGAAAAGAGGTAATTGAATTAATGAGAGCGCGCTCCTACCTGAACGTATTCTGCACGGGGTTTCTGAGTGGATATAATTGCTCATATGTTTTTCTTGCTTTCCCTTTGCGTTGGCGAGGTTCTTTTGAGCAGTACGGTCTGGTATCGCAGAAACAGAGGAACGGACGATAAGAGAAGTGGTGTTTGATCTCTTTGTGACTTAAATCTAAATCTAAACAGAAATAGCAGAATGGCGTAAATGATACGGACATCAGTGTTTTAGATTTCTGCTGGCTATATCAGAGGGCGAGTAAAATGCAATTCCCATTCCTTTCAATCCTGAAATAACCTTAGCGCACAAAAACCCACCTATTTTCGTACCCTAACTAAAACATTAATTCCTGTTTTATTTCATTCAGACTTTACATGCCATTAAGGCCCTCCACTTGGCTATCTGGCACACTTTTCGGATCAAAGATTTGTTTGACAGGGGTCACGTGACCGCCGCCAAAACACAGTACCCCCAAAATCGACGCGACAAAAACATAAGGTATCAATGAAGAATCGACGAAAAATTCAGAATGGGCCGGGCACAACTTGGCAACGAAGAGAAAGCAAACTCAAGTATATATCCAGAACAGGTTGTTTTGTTTCACTATCTTGTACATTGCTTGTGTTACGCCATTCCTACTGATGCAGATGTCATCGCATGAGCGGTCAAAAAGGGGAGATTTTTGCATCAATGTTGAGGGGTACCATGACAAAAAGCACTGTATTTCAGCGATGAGGCGATCGGTCGCTTCGAATTTTCAGGATCTCATGCCTACATAAGTTTATTATAGTCCACCTATATAACAATGACTGATGCCTCACCCAGGAAAGAGGACGAACAAGAACAACGTTAGTAAGTACAAGCGAGCAGATTGAATATGTGTATTCAAATGAAGACGGAAGTAGTCTTCGTGCCTGAAGTAGTCTACATTAAATGATGGACGTGTTCGAAATCGTTATAACTAAGAACATTAAACGATTTTCTTCAGTCATTATTACCAAAGGCATTCAACTGCTACGCTCAATCCCCTGAACAATCATCAGTAGAATAGTGTTGGTTTTACAAAGAAGAACTCAGTCTCAACAGTCTCGCACATTTTGTTCTCGATGTGTTTTCACACCATTGTCTCTATCGCTATGTCTCGGGCTTCACACGTGTCAACGATTAATTACCCCTCTTTCTACGCCTCTTTTGTTCCTCCCCAGTGAAACAACAGTTTCCTGTTCCTGCTACAAATCCTTTTATCTGATCCATCTTTTCCTGTCCCAGTCTTTTTTTAAGCCTTTTTTCTTGTTTATATTCTGGGGCTTTTTCTACCTCTGTCTCTCGGTTTGTCTCTCCGTTTCTTTCTAGCTCTCTCTGTCTCTGTTTCTGTCTCTGTCTCTCTGTCTGTCTCTCTCTCTCTTTCTCTCTCTCTCGTAACACTCTCTTTCTCTCTCTCGGTTTCTCGCCCTCTCCCTTTTTCTCTCTCTGCCCCCCCCCCTCCCCCCCTCCCCCCTTTCTTTCCCCTTGTCTCCCTCTCAGAGTCTCTCTCTCTCTCTTTCTCTCTCTCACTCTCTCTCTCTCTTTCTCTCTCTCATTCTTTCTCTTTCTCTCTCTCTCTCTCTTTCTCTCTCTCTCTCTCTCTCTCTCTCTCTCTCTCTCATCTCCTTCTCTCCACCCCCCCCCCCTCTCTCTCTTTTTTTTCTCCAACCATGTTGCCTTTTCGGACAGTGACATCTTTCAAGCATTGAGCGGGCAGGGCAAACACGGCGGCAATGAATGACTTACACAGTCACTTTGCCCCGCCAACATGTTTGGAGATGTTCGTTTTCGGATGGCTGACAGCTGCGGAGGAAAAACGGAGGAGACAGGTGTAAAAATAGTGGGGCAATCAGTCGCTGGCAGCCGCAACCGCCGTGAGATGCCTTCAGGTGTACGTGCTAGACCTGCGCTGTGTCGACTTTACTTGTGCCGCAACCATTCACTTCCTGATAACTCTTTGAGTGCAATGGAACCCCTTTTTAAGACCTCCAAATTTAAGACTCCATCCCTTTTAAAATCCCGTTTTCTCCGAATTTCTGGTCTTAACTTCTGTGTATGCACTCCTATTTTAAGACTACCTCCATTTTGAGACCCTGTTTTCTCAGACTTTCAGGTCATAGCTTCTATGTATGCACTCCTATTTTAAGACTACCTCCCTTTTAAGACCCTGTTTTCTCAGACTTTCTGGTCTTAGCTTCTGTGTATGCACTCCTATTTTAAGACTACCTCCCTTTTAAGATCCCGTTTTCTCAGACTTTCTGGTCTTAACTTCTGTGTATGCACTCCTATTTTAAGACTACCTCCCTTTTAAGACCCTGTTTTCTCAGACTTTCAGGTCTTAACTTCTGTGTATACACTCCTATTTTAAGACTACCTCCCTTTTAAGACCCCGTTTTCTCAGACTTTCTGGTCTTAGCTTCTGTGTATGCACTCCTATTTTAAGACTACCTCTCTTTTAAGACCCCGTTTTCTCAGACTTTCTGGTCTTAGCTTCTGTGTATGCACTCCTATTTTCAGAAACCTCCCTTTTAAGACCCTGTTTTCTCAGACTTTCTGGTCTTAACTTCTGTGTATGCACTCCTATTTTAAGACTACCTCGTTTTTTGACCTCATTTTCCCAGCTACATCCCACAGGGAGAACAGAGGGAATCAAAAATTCAGATTTGAAGAGTACACTTTGACCATCAAAAAGCATTCAAGTGTCGCAATCATTCAGAGATGCAAGGTATGCCTTGGAATAGAGGGAGTTTGTACTCAGATTTTTAGGATGGTATTCAGTTATGGCATTCAAAATACAACAGGTATTACGGGTGAAAATGATCGAATGCCACCCTTTCAGCTATAGCGTCAAGATGCCTTTAGGTGCCCAAACGGCGGTGATATATCAGCCAGTGCCGTAACTGTGACGATTCAGAAGACAAAAGGGAGACGGATTTTATACCTAAATTTGATGAGTATGTTATGTTGCCTTGTGCCTGAAAGGATTCAGGTCCAGCTGATAATCTGGGGGGCAAGCATTTTGCACTCATATTTCGTGAGTGTTCTATGACCTTTAACATATTTAATTCAGATACACTGCCACGATGATGCTGCGCCGACTTCGCAACCTTGCACCGCATCGATTCAGAGTTAAGATATTCCATTGCTTACGAAAGATATTAGGTCTGTAACAAGACGAATTCGTTCTTGATTCATTCTGACACCATTTCCTTTGAGGCTGAAGAATGAGAGTGTGTGTGTGAGAGGGAGCGGGGTATGTGTGTGTGTGAGGGGGGGGGAGGTAGAGGCACAGAAACATTGAAAACTTCTTACAAAAGGAGATAGCAAGAAAGGAAGGAAAAGCAGGAAGGGGTAGGCAGGCTCGGAGACGTCAATTAACATCTTAAGAATTGAGAGAGAGAGGGGAGAGAGAGACAGAGAGAGACTGGGACACACTACACATACAAACAAGGACAAAGAGCGAAAACACCACATGAAAATGATATTAAGTTTACCGATTCCATTGCCTGTGGGCGCAACAGGCCCGGTTCAGTCCAAGCCCGGCGGGCACTGCATGGACGTAATCCTGGTGAAAGAGCGCTGAGTCGCATGCCCTCCAGGCGCTGTCACATATCT
>NC_090246.1:68241850-68254350 GCF_037325665.1 Littorina saxatilis | reverse complement strand
TGACATCATATTAAAGATTCTATGTGTTGTTGTTGAGGTTTTGTTTTGGTTTTGTTTTTATGTCCAGCAATAGTGTGTGCTTTGGACATCGTTTGACACTTGTGTAACATCCAGAGCAAAGAATCAGTCATTTTGTATGTTTGCTTTTATGAGGTGTTTTGCTTAAATAATTTTAAATTGTTTTAATTTTAAGTTGATTTCGTTGTTGTCATCACAATGCTTATACATTCCTTTTGCCAGATATTCAAATGCAAGTGCCCGCAGCGTGTACCCACACATACACACAGGTACACAATCGCCGAACGAAAAGAAAGACAGACAAAAGCACACGCACGCACGCACGCACGAACACACACACACACACACACACACACACACACACCCTTACACACACACACACACACACACACACACACACACACACACACACACACACAACACAGTTTTTCTCCTTCACCCCATAAACAGACGTCTGGCCCAAAATCTGGCACCCAAAGACTGGCATGCTTTGGTTTAGCGCGGTGTCAGCCTGTATTTAAAATGCCACCGCTCTGCCCGAGCGACGTGAAAAGATTATACGGCACTTTTATCGAGTATACGCCTTTTTTCCTTCTTTTTTTTCTTTTTTGTTGTTGTTGTTGTTGCTTGCGAAGATCACCTACGGAAACTGCTTGCCTTTCTACCCAAATTGTATCACTGAAAAACAGAGGCAGAAAATAAACACTGAGTACCGTGCGACGACATGTTGCCCTTTAGTTGTGAAGGCACTAAACGCTATGCCTGTCTTTTCAATGTGACTTCCGGTTTAAAGACACACACACACACGAACACACGAACACACACGCACACGCACACACACACACACACACACACACACACACACACACATATTCTCCCCAGATGCATGGAGTCTTTTAAAATGCCAGCGGTAATATAAAACAAGCTTATGGCGTTACGAGGCACTTTTACAGGGGGGCTGCGCCAAATCTATATGTACCTTTGCAAGATTACCTTTACTATGAACACACATTTCTCACACCAGAAGTCATTCTGTGTTCAGAGGCAGACTAAACATTTAAACCGCCAGTGTGCGACTCGGGCGCTTTCGCTTTCATTGCGTTTTCTGCACTCGTTTTCTTTTTTTTTCTTTTTTTTGGGACAAATGTAATAAAAATTTATAGTGTCGGCCCCTAAAAATAGGGTAGGTCGGGTTACCGTAACCACACCTATTTTTTTTTTAGGCCTAACATCCATAATTACAAAAAAGCCCGTGAGACCATTGTCAAGGCAAACAAAAAGGTTAATAGGAACTGTCGCAAAGTTGTACAGTAACAAATTTGGCATGAGATTGGCATTTAAACAAGGCCCATCTAATCACAGATGCTAACTAAAGAAAGACACAATGTGAATTTTCAAATCGGAGTGGTAACCGATTTCAGTTCTTAGACGCAAGCAGCTTTTTCACTAATCTTTCTTCCCCAAAATAATACTGACGAGGCACTCTAAAATCAACATTAAATATATACTTTTGAAATTCGCTTAAAGATTTTATTTTAATGTTGTCTGGTAGATTGTTCCACTGAACAGTTGTTCTCGGAATACGTGAGGTGCAAAATAATTATGTGTTATGGGGAGGCACAACAGATCTTTCTAACGGGTTAACATCAGATACAAGTGGAGGTAAGACATTCATTAGTACTGGGGGTATTCATTATGCAACATCTTGCGAAAAATATTACTTTATGTATTTTCCTTCGTTCTGCAATGCTGCATGACCCCCTTTCCCCCCGGAGCTTTGCCTTTTACCCCACCTATTATTATTCGTAAGGCTGCTAAATGTAATTTTTCCAACACATCTGACAATGTATTTCTGAGCTTTTCTTCCCCTCTTCCTTCCTTCCTTCCTTCCTTCTTTCTTTCCTTCCTTCTTTCCTGTCTTTCTATCTTCCTTTCTTGTCCTTTTGTTGCTTCTTCCTAGATCCTCCCTTCCTTTTTTTCTTTATTCTTCTTTTTGTCTCCCAGCTGAACTGGGAGGGTGGCACTAACTATTCAAGGCCAATGCAACGAGGAAATCCCACTGCCACGCAGCCTAGCAGATGTTCCTCAATAACACAAGCTTCCAGGGACTGTGTTTTCACTGCAATTAAGGACGCATAAGCAAGATTATGGGGGAGGAGAGAGCAAGACCACGCAGAATTCTCCCCGTGTTTGCTTGCACCCTGTTCAGGTCGCCCGAATTAAACTGGATGTTTTAAAATTGCCGAGTGCGAGAGCTGAAAACAGGAGGATCGATTTTGCCCGAGTGTTTGGTTTGACTGAAAATGACGAGAAAAGATGGCCCGGCAGGGAGGGAAAAAAGGAGGAGGAGCAGTTATGGTGTTATTTGTTGAATGGGCAAACAGTAGACCGTGGTAGAGAATCTTCTCCTCCGCTGTTCATAGTCTATTCAGAGTGCACGGATAAAACGATCAATATAGTGGTGCAATTAACGTTAGACTGCCGCGCTGGTGCACTGAAACGTGTAGTGTTGAACTTACATTTCAAGTTGAGACAACAATGCAGCTGGGACCCGCCTGAAAAGGACCGTGTGTTGACGTAGACTTGTATGCAAACGGTGGCATCGTAACGACCAGAATCATGAATCGCCAATAGAAAATACTTGCTTGTTTGCTTTTTGTTTGTTTTTGAAAATTATTACTTAAAGTAGCTTGCAGACAGTCAGTGTAAGACACATCTGGTTGATCGCTGGAATCAGTGCTTCCAATAAAAGAGGCTTTTAACAATGTCCTTTTGCGAAGCCTAGACAGATCCTTGTACAAACAAATACCAATCAAATCAAATCAATAATTTAACGACGAAATCACGCGATCACACACACGCGCGGGCGAGGGGGGCTGTGGGGGGGGGGGGGGGGAGCAAGGACGGCTTTAATGCACCAATAATCCACCGACTACATTTAATTGTGGACGTTGCAAACTTTTTAATAAAATATAAACACTGGCAAACAGCAATCAAAACATATTTTACACACTCGTAGGTTGCAGTACATGACCAAAATGTCACCGAAAGAACATGCCTCTCCAATGAGTTACACTTTATTATCGATCGTCATAAAATATTCAAACGTAATAACTAACGACAAAGAAAACGCACCGGCTGCCCACCTAGTGAATGAACGACAGTAAATGGGTCATACTAGATGAAACCATGTTACGCGAGTGATATTTCTTCACTTAACTGAGACATGGTAACCATACACATTGATAAATGCCGTTTCCAAATAAATATCATTGGCCTGCAGAGAAAGAATTAGAAACACTTGCACATGTTCATTGTATACGTTCAATACATTACAATCATTTAAAAATACATCACTCCTTTAAAATGGAAACCAGAGGATGCGACATGGATTTAAATACTTACCTTTTGTTTTTGTAAATGTATACTAAGTATATGTATATTATGGAATGTTTGTATCATTATCTAACTGGAGAATTAATGACAAAAGTAAAGAGAATACATTCTAGTTGTCATTTAATGTGCATCATAATCATTTAAAGGACTGAGAATGCATGCCACAATATGGACCCTAACTCTGTTGAACGACCCAAATGTAAATAGCACAGACAACCGGTACAATCCCCGCAGGTGTTTTGCCAATACATCACGACCTATGCCTCAACGCTGACCTTAAAGGAGGAAAAATTCCTGCTACTTGACAGAATCAAGAAGGATGGGGGGAAATATGCCTGGAGAGAAAAAAGACACACCCAACTACACTCTTGCATTCCGATCAGTAAAAAGAACCACCCGTTTTATTGAGGCAACAGAATGTCAGTTCTGTCGCCCTGTGTCTTTCTCCTCCAATGTTTCTTTTTTGTTCTTTGTCGTTTTCTTCTTCTTAAGTGAGGTCATTCTGTTGTTGAACTTTGTAAAGCTATTTCTTCTAATCGCCCATTTCTCTTTGCATATATTGCGTCGGAGTCCTTTTCGGTCAGAAATATTCGCACAGCCTGATCTATACACCAAAACATATTCGCAAACCTATATGTATTCGCCAAAAAAAATTGCTGCTACCATTTCATTTTCTTTAGAAATGCGCCAGTTGACCTTGGAATTCGTCTTCTTGAAGATAATTGTATATTTGCTTGTGCAAAGGCGCTTTCACTGATTCACCAGCTAGAATAAAACAAAAACATGTACGTTTCAGCATGAGACATTGTTAGTTATCTTCGTCCAGTTCGGTAGGTGCCAGTATGAAGCATACTACGTACTTTCTGACAACTAGACTTAACATTTGGCTTTGTAAGCTAATTTCGCTACCAGGCTAAAGCCAAGGCAGCACCTTGTCTCCGACACGTGACCACTGAAACATAAGACGAGTGGCAACATTACTTTCAACAGCATACTTTTTCAATAATCAGCAAAGGTATTAGGCAACTGAACTAAACTTCACACTCAAGAAAGCACGTACGGTAGTCCATTAAACCGAGGACCCCAGATTGCAGGGCTGAAACGTCTTAATCTTTATCTAAACAGTATTAACGGAGAGCCGACAAGGGATCAACTGATTGCTAACTCGCACAGCAAACTGTTAAAACGCTATCCAAGCCGCCAAATGTTCACCCGATACCGAGTCGTTTCAGTTTGTTCTCCCACTGCGGCCCTCGTGTCGTCTGCCAGATCAATGTCTTTTGTTTGGAGTGCTCTCCCCTTCATACGGGGCAAATAGGGTGTTTCCACACGTTTCGATCGGCAGTGTATCAATACACTATCGCGTCCCGCGCGCCACACTATTTGATGATGATTAGCATCACAACGAGCCTTTCGCTACCACTGTCCGCTGTGCAGATTGTGGTCAAGTGGTTAGAGTCTGCACTGACAGGCTGAAGTCGAACTAAAGATAGTTACTATTTTCAGCAACTTTTGAAAGAAGGAAAAGAAGAAGATGGAACTTTGTATGCATAATAATGTTGCAAGGGAATACGCAAAAGTTCCCTGTCTTTGTCTCTAATTTTCTGTGTGTCTGTGTGTCTGTCCGTGTGTCTGTCTGTCTGTCTGTCTCTGTCTCTCCCTCTCTCTACCTCTCTCTTACTTACTTACTTGTTTATTATTTATTAGAAATTTGAATTAGAAGAAAGGACCGGTTGAAAAAAAAGGCGTAGCCTTAAGCCTCTATCTTTGAAAAATAAAGTTCCATTATCATCATCAAAATCATCATCATCTCTCTCTCTCTCTCTCTCTCTCTCTCTCTCTCTCTCTCTCTCTCTCTCTCTCTCTCTCTCTCTCTCTCTCTCTCTCTCTCTCTCTCTCTCTCTCTCTCTCTCAAGCTCTCACACACACACACTGACACACACACACACACACACACATGCACTCACACACACACATGCACTCACACACACACACACACACACACACACACACACATACACACCCACACCCACACACACGCACACACACACACACACACACGCACACACACACACACACACACACAACTGTACCATCTCTCTCTCTCTCTCTCTCTCTCCTCTCTCTCTCTCTCTCTCTCTCTCTCTCCCCCTCCCCCCCCCCCCTCCCTGTCAAAACTCGGTTCACAACTCTTTTTAAATTAGTAAGCTGTCAGAGTGCTTAGTTTGAACATGAATGGGTAGTTTTTAAAACGAGGGAATTCGATTGTCAGAAAATGATTAGTTGTCTGAAATTTCGTGTATGACATCCTCTTAATTTGACACATGATATGCAATTTGTCTGCAGCTGAACGTTTATTCCGTAAATGTCGATTTTGACCTTTGCGCGACACTCAATATTTAAACAATCAAACCCCATACTGCAAGCAAAGGAAACATTTTATGCTCCCGACGTTGGTGGACATAAAAGGAACTCGTGGCATTTTAAGCATTCTCTTTCTACAAAAATGACAGTCAAACGCCAAAAAAAAGTAGAGAATTGATTTCAAAACTGACATTGTGGATTGCTTCCGCCTGTAGCCAATATTTCAAATGTCTGTTAAATCACGCCGAATAGATAGTAGCAAAGTAGACAACACAAGCAAACTAACCAACTTAGTGTGTGTATGCACGCAGACAGTATACGTAACCGAAAAATGTAGGTATGAAAATGTTAAGCGGGGTAAAAAGAAAAGGTTCAAGAAGTTTGACTTTTGTATAGAACATGCATCGTGCAGCAACAAAACTAGGAAGAATTCGTGTTGATTTCAACTAAAACATACAAACTGGCCGGATCATATGCATAGATCCTCAGGGATGCTGCTTGGGGTTATTTTTGGCAGATATACTGTTCGACAATCCCCGACGTTACCTTTCACACAATATGAAAACCTTTTACAAATCTGCTGAAGTCATGGCGGCAACGATTTCGGCGATGTAAAATTAGTTTCGACGTTCCAGTGACTGCTGACACCAAACATCCTGTTCTGCTCTACGAATAAACACACCACTCTGGGAAAGTTTCAATCAATCTCACAAATTGGTCTTGTCACTGGATTAAAACTGGGAAACTGACCACCCAGCCAGGCAATACCGGAACCGACCATTTCCATTTCAGCCGGCACGGTCAAGCTGGTCACGGAACCGGACGTCACGACATCTTTTCATTCTCAAAGTGGCCACGTGCAACACGAAGACAGCCCTGGAGTGCTGGAGTACCGTGGGAAACTGTTCCGACAGATGAGCTGTGCCATGCCCGACAGGCCCTGTGTTGCAACCACTGATAAATATTGCCTATATATATATAACTCACGTGATATTAGGTTATAAATATGCGGTGGATAACTTCATTTGGGTGGTGATATTGCTAAAATAATACATACCTGTTAGAGCATGAATCGTGCAAGAAGGAAAGGTGAGTATTGCTACAGTGGTTCCAACGTCTTCGGATTCGTTGGCAGCAAAGCAGGTTGTAAATACGCGGTGGATAACTTCATTTGGGTGGGGATTGGGCTGATGGCTTGGTTGGTTGGCTAATGGCTTGCTTGTCTGTTTGCCTGATTAATTGCTTGGCTGTTTCGTTGGTTGCTTTGTTGCTTGCTCGGTTCACGTTGTTTTGATGGATCGTTCGATTGATCGTTCGTCCGTTGACTGTGTGCCAGTTTTAGAAATACTCGGCAGGTTCACTTTCAGCTCTGAGGGTTGCCTTCCATAACCAGTTGACCTCAAGAATAAATAAACGATTACATACCGTGTCGCAAATAGGTCAATACTGTAATGCTTCTCCACAATCAGTCACGAAATCGCCTCAGCTGTACTCCATGAGAATGTACTTTTTTGGTAATTTGGAAATGAAGCAGCTACAATTATTTGGTAGGATCATAAATGTGTCCCGCATAGTGAGATACATTGCCAACGGTTTGTAGTAATGGGTTATTCGTGAACCCAAAACGGTATCAAATTATTATTATTATTATTATAGGGAGCTTATATAGCGCGAACCACAACTGTGCTCTCCGCGCTTTACATATTAATTTCTGCCGTTTGAAATGGAATTTTTTTACAGACAGACAGACAAACAGACATTTTTTACACACAATATATAACGCATTCACATCGACCAGCAAACTTCAAGCCTATTAGGCGAACATTCACCTTTCACGGCCTATTATTCCAAGTCAAACGGGTATTTATTTATTTTTTTAATGAATCCATCATCAGTGTACCAACACACTGTAACAGCCAGGAAGATCGAACTTATATCGTCAGTCGATGAACTAACATTGTTACTTGAAGGTTTCTTTCTGAAACTTACAGAATATGGATAGAGTCACAAGCCGGGGAACAAAGAAAAACCTACCCGTCTTCACACTAACCCCCTTCCAACAGTGCCCCGCCCCCAACACACACACACACGCACACACAGGCACACACTCACACACGCACACTCACACACACTCACACACATCCACACACACACCCACACACTCACACACACACACACACACACACACACACACACACACACACACAACCCCACACCAACGAAATACCACCCCATCCCCCTTCCCTAACGAACCAAAAATTACAAATCATATCGCGGATCTGATAAGCGCAGTCTGATCTGCCAAGTGGTAAAATCTGTTTACGATCTCTATCCAGTCTGTTGTGTAGCACGTGCATTCCAACCAGGTGTTATAACTCTATCAGGTGGGCAGTGTGTCACGGCGCGGTGTTTGGACAACTATATCGGTGCCAAGACTGACTAGATAGATGTACGGGTGGACGGATGTATGCCAGCCTGCGTGTAGTGTCTAACAATCCCACAAATAACTGCTGTCAAGGGGTAATCAATGACCGTGATGCTTATTTATCAGCTGGCTCTAGACTGTGACATTTCCGGCTACTAGTATGAAAGTTGCTTTTTGTTATACACCCTTATTTGTTTCACTCTGTTTGTTTGTCTGTTGGTGTATTCAGTGCTCGCTATTCTTAATGATACATGGATACTGGTTATGCAGAGGTCTTTGTTACTGTTGTCTACAAGTCAGAATGCATTCGTTAGGTCTATTTGTTATTTGATATTGGCTGTTATTTCTATATTACCGATGCAGATGTCAACAGAGAGAGAGAAAAGGGAAGAGAGGGACATAGTTAGCTCCCCCTTTCTCAGGACGGCCTGTGTCTGCTCTCAGCGATTGTTCAGGTATCATATGTCCGAGTTTCTGATAACGCTGGGGGCAAGTGGCGGTGTCTCCAGGAGAAATATTCCTCCCGATGTTACACATCCTCTGTTTTTTAGGTTCTTTGTGACAGGATTAGTCAGTATTTGCCCAGTGAAAAGTATCATGCGTCCGTATATTCCCAGTTGTCTTCTCATTGCGGGAAGGGACCTACGTTCTTGCTGCTACGGTACCACTGTGCCCAGGCTAGGCTCATAGGTAGTTGATGTTGTTTTCGTTGTTGTTATTTTTGTGTTGTTGTTTTTGCAAAAGAATAAATCATCTGCATTTCTTTGTTGGTTGGTTTGTTTGCTTGCATGTTTTCCTTGTTTAATTTATTTCCTCGCATGATGATTGCTTGCCTGGGTGGATCTTTGTTTTCATCTTGAAGTATTGCTGTTCCCTTTATATCATTTTTGAAAGAAAAAAAAACATGTCACTCTCGATCCGTGTGTGCGCGTCCATAAACAAAAAGCAAAATGGCACACAGACTCCAAGTAGTTAACCAACGAAAATTGCTTCGAAGGCATATGCTGCAACTTTTTTAATTTGACACAACAATTTAAGTCAGACAAACACAAGTGCACCCCCATACGTACTGCAGAAAATATGAACTCCCACGCTCTGTCTCGTTTTATTTTTCTGACTCTTTCTCTGACTAACTTTGTCTCTGTCTCTCTCTTTGTTTCTCTCTGTGTATCTCATTCTCTCTGTCTCTCTGTCTTTGTCTCTGTCTCTCTCTGTCTCTGTCGCTGTCTCTCTCTCTCTGTCTCTCTCTCTCTCTTTCTCTCTCCCCCTCTCTCTCTCTCCTCTCTCTCTCTCTTCTCCCACCCCCACCCCCGCCCCTTCTCGCTCTCTCAGTCCACCGGCCCCTCTCTCTTTCCCTCTCTCTCTTTTAAAGAGCGCATTCCGGTTACACAAGTTGTTCACGACCCAAGGTTCACGAAATCTGTGACAGCCCTGAGGTTCAATTATACATCTTTCTTCAACCCCACCGGAAATCATGTCATTTGACTGATTGCGCACGCGCGTGAAGGCCAGCGTCATCGCCATTGTCGGAAAGACAAGTATGTTTTTGTAACCTAAGTGTTAATTAGAAAATTCCCATTGCGAACAATGGGCGTAATATAAGTTGAAGGAGTGGAAATACAAGAGCAAGCAACCTTTTCGGGGAGTACTCCACTTCTCGGCCATTGTGGAAATAGAATATATGCTACGGACTGTCTCGTGAGACCTCATTGTAAAGCAGACCTTTTCCCTAGCGATTTTCGTCTGGATGAAAAGGACAACTGAGAGAAAATAAGTTTGGATACGAGTCGTGCACGCTTTTCTCTTTATTTTTTTGTGTCAGTAATTACCGCTGTAGTGTTAAAGCCGACTAGATAAAGAGCGAAACTTAAGTTAAGCGTTGCTTGAGTTGCATTTCCAATTCCTGTGCGGCTAGGTTAGACCTTGCCATTTTTTTTCTCGGTTTAGCCTAGTTCAATCTGTGAACAAGTCAATCTAGAAATAAACTGGTCAAAAACAAGATTTTCACCGTTCGTCTTATTTGATCCTATCCCAAAATATACATGCGTTCTTTGTTGCCTCAGTCTGTGGTTGTGATATTAATGCTGTGTTGCTGTCTCTTTTGCCATTTTGCTCTGTCATGTTGAGTATGATTTTGCCGCCTTTGCTGCATTCTGTTGTTCTTGTCGGTTGTTGATTTTGATGTTGTTGTTTGGTGTTTTGTTTTGTTTTGTTGTATTGTTTTTTCATTGTAATGCTGTTTCTCAACGCTCCCTGCAACGTTTTTGATGAGTCAGCAGCGAATCTGAACGTCCAGCAAGGAACGTCAAAACGTAGACAAAGACAGCTCAGGTGGCTCTAAATTGGGGTAGATCCTCCCGACTCTTTGGGGTCCCTCCCGCCACCCGGCATTGAGTGGTGGGTTCATCTGGGGTCTGACACTTCCAATCACTCTTCCCTCATCCACCCCGGGTAAATGATTGTAGCGGCGGCCACCCAATCCCCTCACTCGCCACGACGAAGCCCCCACAGTGTGTTGGGGGTGTTCCTGTTTCTGTTTCTAGATGTCTTTATGTAGGCGGGTTATCGGACAGATTTTTTTGGTGAAGTTTACAGGCGCTTGAAGGTTGAAAAATATGATGGCTTACAACAAAATGACATCATTAGAAGTACGGTGAAATTCTGTTTCGGAGGGTTCAAATTGTTGGTGACTGTAATGGCGGTGTTAGTGTTGTAATTAATGGCTTGCGACCAAAAAAAAGATAATAAAGAATAAGTTCTGAGTTGGAGTTTCAATTTAGTTGGTGGTGCATGATTGTGATGGCGGAGGTGGTGTTGTCATGGCTGCTGCTGCTTCTGTCGTGGAGTGACCTCATGTTTGCTTCTTTGGTGTTGTTGTTGTTGTTGTTGTTGTTGTTGGTGGTGGTGGTGGTGGTGGTGGTGGTGGAGGTGTTGTTGTTGTTGTTGTCCTTGTTTTTTGGGTGTCCGTAGGCATTCAAACGTATCTGTGTTGGAGTGTTTACTCAGACCAACAATCGTATTGGGTTATATTTTAAAAAGTGAGTAGGCTGATTTTAACAACCCTTATGTTAGACTTTGTGTTCCCTGCTTTGACATATTACTAACAGAAAGAAAAAAACAGCATGAGCTTGGGACCTAAAATTAATGGGGATAGAAGTCTAATCAGTGGTTGAAGAACAATGGTTATATCATACGACTTTCATGTTTTAAACAAGTAAGTAACCCCAACCTCAAACTCTTCAAAAATGTCTATGTCAGGTGCCTGTGTAAGGGGTGTTTCATCCGAAAACACCCCTGCAGACACGTATTATTACAGTGGCAGAAATCCGATTACAGTGTCTTGTTTCACTCTGATTAAAACAAGAAGAAGAAAAAAAGGAAGACACTGTTTAAGATCGTCAGAAGATGATGCCATAGCCAAGTTTGAATAAAAGGACCTTGTGTAAAACTGTGGACAGTTGAGACACGTTTTCCATTATATCACAGTTGAAATGCCAGAAACGGAAAATGAGCTGGTTCATGACAATGGTAACATTTCGCCGCAACTTGAAATTCTGTCAATGCGTTAAAACGTCAAAGATTCTTGAGACAATTCTTGAATTGCCAAGGCGAATCGGCCGCTTGAATGAGTAAAACGCTTCCTTGATATGGTTATTCAAATTTGCGGTTTTAGAAAGCAATATGATGTCCATGGTAAAGCCAGTTGGATCACATAATTCTGTAGTATGGGAAAAAAAAGAATGTTTGGCTTAAAAAATAAATAATACAATGACTATACTCATTGAAACATGCAAGAAATTGATCCTTTTTAACATGGCAGAATACGTTGTTCGCTAAAACTCGAAATAAGAACATAATAATGGTTGCCGAGTCTGACTAACAATGAGTGACACTTCTGAAATTCACACAGTATGTGCGCACGTGTGTGTGTGTGTGTGTGTGTGTGTGTGTGTGTGTGTGTGTTTGTGTGTGTGTGGGTGTGTGTTTGTGTGTGTGTGTGCGTGCGTGCGTGCGTGTGTGGGCGTGTGCGTGCGTGTGTGTGTGCGTGCGTGCCAGTGCGTGCGTGAGTGAATGTGCGCGTGCATGCGTGTGTTGGTGTTTACGTACAAGCGTGCATAAGTGCAGACGTGTGTCTGTCCGTATGTCTGCGTGTCTCTGCATTTCCAAATGAAAGCCGCGAGTGACAGACAGAGCAGGAAAGGGAATCAGTTCATGCTGCCATCCACGTATATACGAATAGTTTTGTTGACCTCGGAGAGTGTGTCAGTGAGTGCTCACTCACACACACACACACACA
>NC_090246.1:68224350-68239350 GCF_037325665.1 Littorina saxatilis | reverse complement strand
CAGAGTCAACTTTGTGTGCAGACTCTCCTCGGTGTCCGAACACCCCCGTGTGTACACGCAAGCACAAGACCAAGTGCGCACGAAAAAGATCCTGTAATCCATGTCAGAGTTCGGTGGGTTATAGAAACACGAAAATACCCAGCATGCTTCCTCCGAAAGCGGCGTATGGCTGCCTAAATGGGGGGGTAAAAACGGTCATACACGTAAAAGCAGTGGGAGTTTCACCCCACGAACAAACAAACAAACAAAATGAATGAAGTTTTTTCTATGGAATAACGTGTCTCTTACCTCCGTGTGTATAAGATTTACTTCAAGACACAGAGATGATTGAAATTTCGTCTAGAATAATGGGTGATTATTACCTCCGTGTGTATATTTATACAGTTAACTACCAGACATAATGCTCATTAAAATATCCTTCTGGAGTAATGTCTGTCTCTTACGTCTTTGTGTATAAAGTTCATTACCAGACATAACGATGATTGACATTCCTTCAAGAATGTGTGTCTCCATTTCTTCTAGATTTATATATGTGTACCTTTTGTGTAAGTTGTAATACCATGTATAGTGATGATTAAAACCGCTCTGTACTGCTGTGTGGTATTGTCTGAGTGTGTCATCTTAATTCAATTATTTAAGAAATATAATGAGCATTACAACTAATTCCTGACAGACGGGTGTCCTTCCATGTGTGCGTAGGTTACCTAATCGAATATGATTATAACAAAAGTCACATTAGTTTGTATCTTAATGAAATGTGTTATGAGTTCGTGTGATTTTGACTGAATCATTTGAGGATTACGATGCTCTTAGCCGTATTTGTCCACAACTTGAGTCAAAGACACTGGGCCGAGAAAGCTCATAGCGTATACTAAAGTGACAAACCGGCCAGAATATTATGTGTTCTACTTTAGCCAATGCAGCTATAAATGATGTCACACAGTGTTACCGCCCTGATATGGCCCTTCGTGGTCGGCTGGGCGTTAAGCAAACAAACAGAAACAGAACACAGTGTTACAGAAAGTTACACAAAGTGTGTTAAAAAAGTGAACACTTAAGTTTAAAGTGAAAAGAGAATATATAACAGAAGTAAACCCAGAAATCAGGACCGAGACACAATGATCAGATCGGCAACAGTAAATTGAGAGGCATGCAATGAGCCCAGGATCGCACTGTTTGCTGTTTGGTTTAGGGTCAAATTAAAACCAGTGACGGGTAAGCCAGCGCACAGACTGGACATAATGGAGACGAACAGGCTGCTGCCCTAAGTAAATGTGTCAAGAAATTGTGAGAATGGAAATAAACTTAACGACTGCAATGCGTTCACAGCGTCTTTTGGGACCTAGGTATTGTGATGCAAATAGCTTAAAAGCAATGGCCGTGGCTCTTTATTGTTAATGAAAGTCTCATTTGGTTTTAGCACATGAATTCAGCAACTTCCTGTGCGAATTTTTTTGTCAGACCTTGCATTCTAAGCGAGTAATCATTAAAGTAGTTAACTGTTTCTAGAACGCCCAAACTGTTGCACCCATCGGAATTTCCTGGGGGGAAAACGAAAAGGAACAAGTCGCGTAAGGCGAAAATACAACATTTAGTCAAGTAGCTGAACGCAATGCAACGCAGCAAGACCGTATACTCGTAGCATCGTCAGTCCACCGCTCATGGCAAAGGCAGTGAAATTGACAAGAAGAGCGGGGTAGTAGTTGCGCTCAGAAGGATAGCACGCTTTTCTGTACCTCTCTTCGTTTTAACTTTCTGAGCGTGTTTTCAATCCAAACATATCATATCTATATGTTTTTGGAATCAAGAACCGACAAGGAATAAGAAGAAAGTGTTTTTAAATTGATTTCGAAAATTTAATTTTGATAATAATTTTTATATTTTTAATTTTCAGAGCTTGTTTTTAATCCAAATATAACATACTTATATGTTTTTGGAATCAGAAAATGATGGAAAATAAGATGAACGTAAATTTGGATCGTTTTATAAAAAAAATAATTTTTTTACAATTTTCAGATTTTTAATGACCAAAGTCATTAATTAATTTTTAAGCCACCAAGCTGAAATGCAATACCGAAGTCCGGGCTTCGTCGGAAATTACTTGACCAAAATTTCAACCAATTTGGTTGAAAAATGAGAGCGTGACAGTGCCGCCTCAACTTTCACGAAAAGCCGGATATGACGTCATCAAAGACATTTATCAAAAGAATGAAAAAAACGTTTGAGGATATCATACCCAGGAACTCTCATGTCAAATTTCATAAAGATCGGTCCAGTAGTTTAGTCTGAATCGCTCTACACACACAGACAGACACACAGACAGACACACACACACACATACACCACGACCCTCGTCTCGATTCCCCCCTCTATGTTAAAACATTTAGTCAAAACTTGACTAAATGTAAAAAGAATGAACACCTGAATGTCTGTCTGTCTGTTTTCCCGTTCTGTGGTACTCACAGACTTCAATCAACAAACAATAAGAGAAGTGCCTTCAACATGACTACTATGCATGTCTCTGAAAACGTTCAAACTAATTGTAAGGTAAACTTCCGTCTAATGGTACCCATCATGTCAGCCACCACAGATCGGCCCAATTTTTTGCATGAACTTGAACACATACCCAAATTCAACGGTAGACTTTGTTGTTGGCTCAGTATCGTAACTGACACTTTTTTCAACAAGCTAAAACATTTCAGCACACACACTTACACAAAATTCCACTCTGCTTTGAACACGCAGCCAGGCTATTAATTTTTGGAATGTGTCCAATTGGAGGGATGCTGTCATTCCATGCAAAAACCTGTCCCCTGTTTCTTACAGGCGAATAGGCGAGATTGGCGAGTGGGGCGAGGAAGTACCGTTTCTTGGGAACATCTCGCCGCGAGTGACGCTAGCCGACGCTAGCCGACGCTAGGTAGCTTTGGGCTTGCTCGCTTCGCTTGGCTGAATTGTCATGCGCTTTTCTTCTTTCTTCGTTCTTCCTCCCCCCCCCCCCCCCCCCCCCCTCTCCGCCTCTCTACCCCAAACCCCGCCAACACACAACCCCCGCCACCACAGCCCCTCCCCCTCCCTCCAAACCCTTTAGTGCAGCCCCTGTGTTCTAACACGTCGACATTTACCTGCCCTTCGTCCCAGTCGTCGTTTCTTCCTTCTTTTTCGTCCTACAGTCCCACACACCTTTTGCTACCTGTGGCCACCCGGTCTCTCGGTTGCAGTGAGGAGGCCATAATTAAGCGTAATTTTGCGCTCCCGTGACACACGGTGTCCACCTTTGGCGGTATCTGATTCAGCACGGCGATTCTACCTGTCTCTCTGCCGACTCATCCACTTTGTGTTTATGCTCTGGGGCCCCGAGAGAGGTGCAAAGTGGCGGTAACTTATTGTCATTACAAATGCGCCAGCCAGGGGCCGCTTTTGTCATGGCGAGGATTGCATTTCCGGGCTAAAGTTGTAAATAGCAATAAAGTGGACGTCCGCGGATCATTTCGGCGCTTTTTGAATGTCCCCAGTTCAAGGTTGCAGTCTCTTCCCTAGACCCTCCCGTCCCATTCCAAAGCCGGAGGGTTCCCACCAAAATGTGAAACGCAAAACCTCTGAAACGGGGCACATGTCCATGAGTAGCCCGTTTTTCAACAAAAGGACAATGATCGCGAGGATTACGGCGTAATGTTTTACCGAGGCAGACGCGTCACTCTTGGGTGGAACAGTCTCTGATTACGAGTTATTACGACAGTGTTGTTTCCGGTTCTTTTACAGTGATTGTGTTAGGGAGTGGAAACATATTCGTGGCGGCAATACTAATAATGTTAAAACCGCTGCACAAGAGCAGGTGTCTGTGTCGCTGATTTTGTCATTTACTACACGGTTAACTGCCAGGATAAAAAAAAAGTTCCTTGTGAGCAGGGTTTGAAATGGACAGAGAAGAGGAAAAAGGGGTGTGAGTTTGGATATAAATCTCCCAGAACAAATTATGCAAATACTGCATTGGTCGTTTAAAATAACGGTGATCGTCACCACAGCATCCGTTTGGCCTCCAACGTCGTCGTTATTCGTCATCATCATCTACGATGGGCTGCCACTACCATCGTCATTAACCGTCACCATTTTCGTTCTTCGGTTCCTTCGTTCGCAAATGACGGGACGTTACATCATGCTCCAATCAATCACCCACTCGTCATTAAAAAATAGCAGATGGTACTGGATATAGAAACGTCAGCACTTCAGTCCTTGGAGAAACAGAAAAACGAATAGTTCTTTAAAAGCTATCAGCTTTAATACCACCTCAAACATTTGTCAAGAGCGATTCAGGCAGACCAAAATCCTGAGAGAAACCATCCTTCATGTTTCATGTTTGAAAGGGCACTAAGCCAGGCACCATGCAAGCATTACGGCGAGCACGGATACAACTGGATCCAAAGGCTTAACAACACCATCTGATCTGCAAAGAGATATTGTTGATGATCAAAGAGAAACAAACAGAGAACAAATTATCAAAACTACTGCAGTGATCTGTCAGAAAACTTGGACCTCCCAACAACCGAAGCAATATGGATATATGGATCACTCTCACACACGCGCGCACGCATGCACACAGACGCATGCACACGCACTCACACACACACACACACACACACACACACACACACACACACACACACACACACACACACACATACACACAAACAAACACACACACACACACACACTCACGCATACGCACACACACACACAACCACACACCCACACACACTCACGCATACACACACACACACACACAACCACACACACATCACCCACCCACCCACCCACCCCCCCCAAACCCCATTCTCCCTCCCCCCCACACACACAGCCCCTCTGGTCTCAAAGACAGAGCGTATCAATTTCCAGGGTTCCCCAGAGCCCAGTGAAGCTAAGAGTTCCCCCCTTAATCGCTTCCCCCATTGGGGACACATTAGCCTGCCCCTGGCTAAGCCAGGCTACAGAGGGAGCTGGTTCGGGAGACGTGCAGTTCCATATGCTGGGGATTCAGTCTGGGATCCAGACCAATTGTCTCTTCGCTTCAATTAGAGAGTCGTCGCTACGTCGGACTCGGTATGGTTTTAAGTTCTGGGCAGGCTGACATATTGACATATTCCCCCTCGTTGTCGTTGTAGTTGTGAATGTAAAAAGGGTGTGGGTGGGTTTCAGTTTTCATGTTTGTGAGCTTTGTCTGTGTCTGTTTCGCTCTCTGTCTCTGTGTCTCTGCCCGTCTGTATGTCTGTCTGTCTGTTTCTGTCTGTCTGTCTGTCTGTCTGTCTCAACCCCGCTCTCTCTCTCGCTCTCTCTCTCTCTCTCTCTCTCGCTCTCTCTCTCTCTCTCTCTCTCTCTCTCTCTCTCTCTCTCTCTCTCTCTCTCTCTCACAGCCCTTTCTCTCTCAATCTCTCTCCCTCCCTATTTCTCTCCACCACTCTATCTCTGTCTCTGTCTCTCTCTGTCTATCTCTGTCTCTGTCTCTGTCTCTTTTTCTCTCGCTCCCTCTCTCTCTCTCGGCGCACCCTCTCTCTCTCAGTCTCTCTCTCTCTCTCTCTCTCTCTCTCTCTCTCTCTCTCTCTCTCTCTCTCTCTCTCTCTCTCTCTCTCGGTGCACCCTCTCTCTCTATCTCTTTCTCTCAGTCTCTTTCTCTCAGTCTCTCTCTCTCTCTCTTTCTCTCTCTCTCTCTCTCTTTCTCTCTCTCTCTCTCTCTTTCTCTCTCTCTTTCTCTCTCTCTCTTTCTCTCTCTCCCTCTCTCGGGGAGGCAAAGGCGCAAATGGTTTATTTATTAGGCCATTGCCCCCTGTGACCCCTCAGGGTTATGCCGGGTTGCATAAAATAAAATTGCACTCTACACGTGCGAAAGAAAAATTAAACAAATTAAAATTACGGGCAACTTAAAACAAAATGGATTTCGTTTTATCGCTTTTCCTTGTGTGACAGGGAGACTACCGTCGCCCTTCACAGCAGACTCTGCAGAGTTGTTCGCCTTAGAAGTTGCGAGCTGGATTGTAGAGTTCTGTTTGAGATGGGGTCTGGCGGCTTTTGTCTCTCTGTTCATGGATTCCTTTGCGAATGCATAACAGTTTTTATAGGGCTTAGAAATAAGCTATAAACTTCTCAATCCTGTTTGATTGGACTTCGCCTCCAAAGGTGATTGTAGTGTTTCGGCACTCGGTTACACTTACAAAATGGACAAATAAAAATGAGGATGAGGGGAGAGATAGGGAGAGAGAGAGAGAGAGAGAGAGAGAGAGAGAGAGAGAGAGAGAGAGAGAGAGAGAGAGAGGGAGAGAGAGAGGGGGGAGAGAGAGAGAGAGAAAGAGAGAGAACTCAGAACTCAGAACTCAGAACTTTATTACATAAGGATAAAGGTTTTAGGCTTAGCCTAATCTTCCAACCTGTCCTTGGAACATATACAGAGAATAATTGTAAACGAAAGCAAAGACTGCGCACATACACACACACACATCCACACCCACGTATACACACACACATGCAGAGAGAGAGAGAGAGAGAGAGAGAGAGAGAGAGAGAGAGAGAGAGAGAGAGAGAGAGAGAGAGAGAGAGAGAGAGAGAGAGAGAGAGAACGTCCACTCAAAGTAAGATACTTTTTTTTAGTTCAGAGTGGACATTGACGTGCATGACCGATTTTATCAGTCATTTTTCGTCTTCTCGTACAGATCATGCCGCACTGATGGACTTCATTTTTCAAACGCACCTCATGGGAAAGCTGACTAAGGCTTGTATCTCTAACGTCCTAGTTTTGTTTATTTTCATTGCATCCTATAATCAAAGAAAACAATTCGTGTAACAATTAGCGCGCATGTCGGCGATATCAGAGTCGACAAAGCCAGGCGATTGCAAGCTGTCATCCATTATTTTTTTCTCCGACCTTGTGCACCGCTGCCATAACTTGCAGAAATCACCTCTGTTCTCTGAGTCACAAACCCCTGGCTGCTTCCTTCAAGACCTGGCGCCTGGCTCCGCACACGCAATTGTAATAACGCCGTGAAATATGGTGGATCGTAATGGACGGAATGGTGCGTTTTCCAAGCAACAGTCATCCCCCGTGCCGGCCCAATTAGAATCGTCTTACACCGCGCGGTTGTTAGGCCGAATGATATTCCTAATTTGTCTGTCTTCTTGGCGAAATTTACACAACCTGCCCCTCCCATCGTGCCCCGATGAATCAAAAGTTATTTCCCCTTTTGTCAGCAAACGGCTGTGGCTGGCGACCGAGACCGTCAGGAGACTGTCCCGCTCGGGAAGCGAGACTGGTACGGGGTTCCGGCTTCTCGGAAGTAATGCTAGCTGGCAAGCGATCTGTCTCCAAAGGTTAATAGTCTTACCCCTGCCCACTTATTAACGCACCAAGACCGCGCGGGCCCGCATTTCTCCAAGCGCTAAAAGATGAATGAGAAAAGTTTGATTCCTAACCGATATCAACGTGGCGCAAATGTCACTGGCGGCTTCTGCAGACCCCGAAAAGGCTCTGGGGAGTTAATGGGAACAGCGTCATAAACTCTGGGGACGCTTTGATTGGCCCAAATTTCCCCGGGTGGTAGCTTTAGTCAAATGAGTCCGTTCTTACCTGATTGACGATAGTAGGGGTTATAGGCGCCTGAGGTCGGTCTCCCTGAAATGGATCCTACATCCGGGGCTTCACAAGACCAGGAAATCCAGGAAGATAAAGCAAAAGACAAGGTAGAACAAATGGCTGCCGCTGTAGTATCAGAACCTGGGGTACTTCCAGGACTCCAGGAACACTGACTGGGCTTGGCAGACACTAGACACTAATCAACTGCTAATATTTATCACTGGGCTTGGATTCCATCACTTTTTGCACGACCTTCGACTCAGTGGTAGGAGTCGAAAGGTTCGATCTGTACCACGAGGCGTGCATTCCACTGAACTCAGTCGTGCATTCAGGCGTGTGTCAGTATATAGTGTGTGACCCGCTTCAGTACGTGTGTCATCTGTGCGTGAAGTTTCAACAAAACCTGAGCCAGGCCGCATGGTATGTAGACAGAACAAGAGGAAGGACAAGCCTGGCTAATACTGTTAGCTGCTGTCTGCTCAGGTAGCGTTTGCTTTTGTTTGATAAGATCGATTTTCTGTGGTGTCCACTTCAGCCAGCATCTGTCTGCGCTACGCTCCCACGGTCCAGTTATCCAGTGCAGTGATACTGGCTGACAACAACCTAGCCTTAGCCCTTGAGCGAAGGTGTTTTTTGCCTTGAATGACCATCAATAGTTGTCTGCAAAGTTGATTTATTTTAACCTACTGCGTGTATACCGACAACTTTGCCTTCATGACTTGTTGGATTTGTTTCTTTTTTTGTTGTTGGTTTTGTTGATTTTTGTGTGTGTGTGTTTGTTTTTGTTTTTGTTTGGGGTGGGTATTCAGTTGTCTCGTCGGTTTATCCGTGTTTTGTTTTGGTGAGAAATGACATAAATATGTTCTAGCCTTCCTTTTTTGCAGTGTGTGTGTGTGTGTGTGTGTGTGTGTGTGTGTGTGTGTGTGTGTGTGTGTGTGTGTGTGTGTGTGTGTGTGTGTGTGTGTGTGTGTGTGCACGATATTAGGCCAGAATCAGCACGAAACAGATAAGTTGACTGATTTATCACAAATCTCAGCTTTAGAAGGGTAGTCTGGTACACGTCACTCACCTTATTAGAAATGGGTCTACTTGATTGACTCTCATTCAAGTTTTCACGCGTAATTCACCAACTACCGACTTCTGCTTTAAAAATTGCAACTTGGACTGGAAACAAAATCTGGATGTCTCTCCTGGATTAATGTCTTCTAAACGATCCTAAACAGCAATTATATACGATTTAATAATAATAATAATAATAATAAATGAGCATTTATATAGCGCAACATCATAACTTTACAATTATGCTCTTTGCGCTTGACACATTTAAGATTAAAACACAGTTATACAAGCATTTACATCTACATTCATAGTCAACAACGCTTAATTAAAAGCATACACCATCAAACATACATTACAAAAGATTCTTCCACTAACTAAGTAATAAAAACATGAATAAAATGGGTAGTGAAAACAAGGAAATACCAGCTGAATACCCTTAATCAAACAGAACATGTTATCAACAAAACTGAAAACAGCCCTAGATGTTTATATACATTATCACATTATCACTAAAACAACACATACACTACATGTAGCCTACTGATGGACTGAGAAAAACAAAATCAGGGGTTGTATTTCTTGAAGAGGTGCTCGTTTGAATGCTTGGGGTGACTGGGAGTGGCGGATGCATGTGAAAGGGGAGAGAATTCCATTGTGTGGTTGCGCAGAAAGTAAAAGTGCCTTGTCCGTATGTTTTGGTTTGCAAATTCAACGACTTTATCTGCCTAATCCAACATCTATTCTGAACAGCGATTGCAACTTACACTTGTATGCAACTACTGTATGAACCCATTTCACCATCTACTCCTAAACTGTGGAGATAATTCACATATGCAACGATTTGTCAACCCATTGCACTGTCTATTCCTGAACTGGGTTTACGATTCACACGTATGCAAGGACCTTACTATCAATCCACTGCACCTTCTCTCCTTGTGTCGCAGCAGAGTTTGATCAGTGTCATCAATCATCAATGACACCCATAGCGTGTAATCTTCTTCACGTGCTGTTCGTATTTCTACAAAACACTCTCACTGATGTGTCTTTTTGTTTTACAGGTAAACCCTAAAGGCGGAGACAGACGCACAACACAAAACCATGTTTTCGACAAAAACACCATCTCAAAACGTCGGGGAAACACATGTTTTTAAAGAGGGGCACACAGATGAAGCGCGGTGCGTGTTTTCACAGAACTATCGGTCAGTGTCAGCTTGACCCGTCCAGCTACCGCCCTGTGTTCGGGTTAAACAACACGCCGGGCTGGCAGTGCCCACTGATACGGTCAGTGTCAGCTTGACCCGTCCAGCTACCGCGCTGTGTTTGGGTTTGTAAACAACACGGCTGGCAGCGCCCACTAATATTATTGCCACTCTTCAATCGTGACAGGCTCCATATAGACTCTAGTTAGGATTCATGGGTCCGATACTACCCTGAATCGGTACCACATCTGAGTCGGCCATTTTTTTTCTATCTCCGTGGTGCCGGAAACCGCGTCACGTGAGTTGATCGTCCGCGTTCATTGGCTGACAACCAAAACGTGTTTTCAGATTTTAGAGCATGCTCTAAAACCCAAAACACGATGCGAAAACACGAAACAGTGTTTTCTGGAACGCGTTTTGGGAGATGTCACACAGGAAACACGCTGTTTTGTGTTTGTTTTGAAAGAAAACACCGTTTTGTGTTGTGCGTCTGACATGGCCTTAATTCTCGTTCATTTCTTTGTCTATTTTGGAGTTTTCAGCATGTGCTTATTGCAAGTAGACCTGCGTTTGGAGGGGAGTGTGTGAGTGTGTGTGTGTGTATGTGTGTGTGTGTGTGTGTGTGTGTGGTGTGTGTGTGTGTGTGTGTGTGTGAGGGTCTTTTTCTGCGCATGTGTGTCTGTGTCTATGTGTTGTAAGTGTATGCGTGAGCTTGGGTCTCTGTCTGTTTGTCCGTCTGCCTCCCTCCCTACCTCCCTCCCTCCCTCCCTCCCCCTCTCTCTCTCTCTCTCTCTCTGTCTCCCCCTCTCTCTGTTTCTCTCTTGCTCTTTGAAATAAAAACCAGTTAGTCTTCAAAGGTCATACGCAATAGTGGCGCAACCCTAACGCATAGCAATTTGTTGAATTGCTAGTTATATAATTTCATGATATGGGAATTGTCTGTAGGCCAGACGGGTTCGATTTCGTCATTCCAGTGGTTGGACACTCGCAATGCTTTTCGCTTCTACACTTTCCAATGTTAGCAGCTTACTCTTTGCATTGTTTTTCCCTGTCCCCTGTTTGTTGTTCGTCTGTTGTTAGTTGTTTTTGTGTTGTTGCAGTTGTTGTTGTTGTTGTTGTTGTTATTGTTGTTGTTGAGACAACATCAGTTCCAATTCAGGATGTGTATGTATTGTATATAAAGTGATACTAAAAAGAGAGAGAGAGAGAGAGAGAGAGAGAGAGAGAGAGAGAGAGAGAGAGAGAGAGAGAGAGAGAGAGAGAGAGAGAGAGAGAGAGAGAGAGAGAGAGAGAGAGAGAAGGAATAAAAGAATGAATCCTTGAAATCTTAAACAGAAAAGAAAACCTTACATTAATTGATGCTGCATTCATTCACACACAGAAAACGTAAACAATTGAGTTAAATGCCAGAAAGTTCATACGTAATTTTTACTCAAAAAGCGTCCACGATAGAAGAGAGAAAAGCTTTTGTTAAGTCACGATTTCTTTTTTCGTAACTTTTTTTAATGCGACACGGAAGATCTGGGAATCTGAACTTTTCCGCAGGCTGTCCAATTTTCACATAATGGAATGTTTAATTGAATTCCATTGTTCTCCTCACTGTTAAAAGCATCTGTTTCAAGTTTAATTCTCCATGACTTTGGCACCAAAAATACTCATCAGCGATGATAAATTTTACGTTTTCCTGAAGATTCTAGATAAGAGAAATCCCGGTGGCAGGATTTTTTTCTGAAAACTTCCGAGGGGGTAATCTTTGAAAAGAATACTTTCTTCTATTGATTTTGCTTCTGTGACAAACAAAAGCCATTCCATCGCAGCGAGGATATTTATCCAAACTACCTTTCCCTTAAAAATACCAGCAGAAGATCAAAGCTTTCTCCATTCAACTGATTTCAGAGGAAGCTTTGTGGCCATTGCGCGAAACAAGAACCAGAACGTTATTTCAAGGGAGAAAACTGCTGATGAAGAAAGAAGTGTTTTCTCGAATTGCAGAAAAAAGAACTTGGAGTATTGTCTTCATCCGTTCGGGACAGGATTACAGATAGACAATGGTAGGCTTATGGGAATCACGAGGCCGGCTATCTTCTGGTTTACAATGGAATTTCAAATCAGTCAGCGTTTCAGTCTGTGAATGCAGTGATGAGATCGAAGAGATAAGAGGTCGATAACAGACAGAGAGAGAGAGAGAGAGAGAGAGAGAGAGAGAGAGAGAGAGAGAGAGAGAGAGAGAGACATACAGAGTGACAGAGAGAGAGAGAGAGAGAGAGAGAGAGAGAGAGAGAGAGAGAGAGAGAGAGAGAGTGAGAAGTCGAGCTGTACCCTTGTAAGCCAATGTGAGTTTCTTATCTGGGCTTACTGCGGTTATTTGAGTTCATTTTGCTTTCTTGCGACGTTTAAATTTGGTTGGTTGGTTGGTTTGTTGGTTGTTAAGTTATACACAACTTGAATTTTCAAATCGATTAAGAATTTAAGTGCTGTCTACAGAAACGACGTGCGTTAGGTTTGTGCTTTCTTGGGACAGAATAACTCACTTTTCGAGTTGCAAACTTTTTAAAAATTTTTGCAGTTTGAACAAGTAAAAATCATTACAATATGAAAGAAACTTGACTGTTTTTCATTTTTTAACACGACAGGCTCGGTTCCGGGTCTGGTTGGGATAACGACTACGCAGTAACAGGGTGAACCAGCCACACACGTGGTCCAGAAACAACATAGTCCACTAAGTGTCAGCATACGCTCTATTTTAATGAGTAGAAATCTACGAAACTTTCCGACTTTATCGAAGCCATGATGTGGATGAGACAGAAACGTAATAGACAATATGTTTTTGAGTACGGCCAAGAGAACGTGTTTGACCACCGCATAGTATAAGGTGGATAGCCACTTATTTCAATTTACAAGCAAACGAAGGTCATGTTCATGTCAAAGAGAATGTGGTGGGTTTGTGTTTTCCTGATTGCCTTTTGATATTGTCAATAAACACGAGTATCTTTCAACTGATCAAAAGTCTGAGAGAGCTTGCATGTGACATTGTTTAATACTGTTGCAAATAAGCAGCTAACAATACATTTATCCTAGCTGGTTTTGATTACATAGCGAACTTTGGCTTGGGGAAAAAGGTGCGTTACTAAATACGCAAGTCTGATTTTTTTTGGTGAAAGACAGCGTGAACAATTACAACAACAACTGACACCGCCTAAAATAAGCACACAAAAACCGGCTTTTAAAAGCACGGAAATGGCCGAAACACGAAAGGCAATTTAGTGTCGGATGCGGTAACCACCTCAGAGAAATTAGACGATCAACTTGAAATTGATTTCTGTTTGCCACCGCCATAATGGTGTCAGCATGAAACTGACAAAGCCTCGTCAGTTACACGGCCCGCCCATCAAGGAAACTGACACATCCGACAGCTTCTCCTAGCCCCGCTCAGCTGACTGGCATTGTCCTGGTAAGGCAAAAAAGAATGAATGTGGGTTCGTGCTGGACGTGCACGTGAAAAGGTCACGGTTTTTGTGTGACAAGGCCGTGTTGCACTTTCACTACTGGTATTTTCGTTGATTAATTGTGGTTTGTGTTGCGACATCTCTCTCTTTCTCTCTCTCTCTCTCTCTCTCTCTCTCTCTCTCTCTCTCTCTCTCTCTCTCTCTCTCTCTCTCTGCTTCATTCCAGAAAACCAAGGTGACTGTGCGAGCGAGCATTTGATTGGTCATTATATTTAGTCAAGTTTTGACTAAATATTTTAACATCGAGGGGGAATCGAAACGAGGGTCGTGGTGTATGTGTGTGTGTATGTGTGTGTGTATGTGTGTGTGTGTGTGTGTGTGTGTGTGTGTGTGTGTGTGTGTGTGTGTGTGTGCGTACGTGCGTGTAGAGCGATTCAGACCAAACTACTGGACCGATCTTTATGAAATTTGACATGAGAGTTCCTGGGATTGATATCCCCATACGTTTTTTTCATTTTTTTGATAAATGTCTTTGATGACGTCATATCCGGCTTTTCGTGAAAGTTGAGGCGGCACTGTCACGCCCTCATTTTTCAACCAAATTGGTTGAAATTTTGGTCAAGTAATCTTCGACGAAGCCCGGGGTTCGGTATTGCATTTCAGCTTGGTGGCTTAAAAATTAATTGATGACTTTGGTCATTAAAAATCTGAAAATTGTAAAAAAAAACAAAAATTTATAAAACGATCCAAATTTACGTTTATCTTATTCTCCATCATTTGCTGATTCCAAAAACATATAAATATGTTATATTCGGATTAAAAACAAGCTCTGAAAATTAAATATATAAAAATTATTATCAAAATTAAATTGTCGAAATCAATTTAAAAACACTTTCATCTTATTCCTTGTCGGTTCCTGATTCCAAAAACATATAGATATGATATGTTTGGATTAAAAACACGCTCAGAAAGTTAAAACAAAGAGAGGTACAGAAACGCGTGCTATCCTTCTTAGCGCAACTACTACCCCGCTCTTCTTGTCAATTTCACTGCCTTTGCCATGAGCGGTGGACTGACGATGCTACGAGTATACGGTCTTGCTGAAAAATGGCATTGCGTTCAGTTTCATTCTGTGAGTTCGACAGCTACTTGACTAAATATTGTATTTTCGCCTTACGCGACTTGTTTTTATTTTCGATTTGTGTGTGTGTGTGTGTGTGTGTGTGTGTGTGTGTGTGTGTGTGTGTGTGTGTGTGTGTGTGTGTATGTGTGTGTGTGTGTGTGTGTGTATATAATAGGCTGAGAGATGGAAAAATTGGCAAAGTTGGTGTCTATGTTTGTTTTGGCGTCGTTTCTTCGTGTTTTGTTAATATCTCATCTTCGCTTTTCGTCTTGCCCTAGCTTCTAGCCTACATAGCCGAATTTAGTTCATCATGGAATTTATTATTGCGATCTGGTGAGACTGATTGGTTGTCCCATGCAGAGACAAACTCGGATAATGTCATCATGGCAGACTGATCATTGTTTCGATGAAGTTCCCAATCCCACGTTTTACGTCACCGGCACGGTTGGCCTAGTGGTAAGGCGTCTGCCCCGTAATCGGGAGGTCGTGGGTTCGAACCCCGGCCGGGTCATACCTAAGACTTTAAAATTGGCAATCTAGTGGCTGCTCCGCCTGGCG
>NC_090246.1:68216850-68219350 GCF_037325665.1 Littorina saxatilis | reverse complement strand
TCCTTCCTTCCTTCCTTTCTGTCTTCCTTCCTTTCTTCCTTTCTTCCTTTCTTCCTTCCTTTTTTCTTTACTTCCTTCCTTTCTTCCTTCCGTCCTTCCTTCGTTCCTTCGTTCCTTCCTTCCTTCCATTCTTCCTTTCTTCCTTTCTTCTTTCCTTTCTTCCTTCCTTCTTCCTTTCTTCTTCCTTCCTTCCTTCCTTCCTTCCTTCCTTTCTTCCTTCCTTCCTTCTTCCTTTCTTCCTTCCTTTCTTCCTCCCTTCCTTCCTTCCTTCCGTCCTTCCTTTCTTCCTTCCTTCCTTCCTTCCTTTCCTCTTTCCTTTCTTATTTTCCTCCTTCTTTTCTTCCTTTCTTTCTTCCTTTTTTCCTTTCCTCCTTCCTTCCTTTCTTCCTTTTTTCTTTCCTTTCTTCCTTTCTTCCTTTCTTCCTTCCGTCCTTTCTTCCTTTCTTTCTATCTTTCTTCCTGTCTTCCTTCCTTCCTTTCTTCCTTTCTTCCTTTCTTCCTTTCTTTCTTTCCTCCTTCCTTTCTTCCTTTCTTCCTTCCTTCCTTTCTTCCTTCTTTCCCTTCCTCCTTCCTTTCTTATTTTCCTCCTTCCTTTCTTCCTTCCTTTCTTCCTTTTTTCCTTTCCTCCTTCCTTTCTTTCTTCCTTCCTTTCTTCCTTTCTTCCTTCCTTTCTTCCTTTCTTCCTTTCCTCCTACCTTTCTTCTTTTCCTCCTTCCTTTCTTCCTTTCTTCCTTCCGTTCTTCCTTTCTTCCTTTCCTCCTTCCTTTCTTCCTTTCTTCCTTTTTTCCTTTCTTCCTTCCTTTCTTCCTTCCTTTCTTCCTTCCTTCCTTTCCTCCTTCCTTTCTTCTTTTCTTCTTTCCTTTCTTCCTTTCTTCCTTCCTTTCTTCCTTCCTTCCTTTCCTCCTTCCTTTCTTCTTTTCCTCCTTCCTTTCTTCCTTTCTTCCTTCCTTTCTTCCTTTCTTCCTTCCTTTCTTCCTTCCTTTCTTCATTTCTTCCTTTCCTCCTTCCTTTCTTCCTTCCTTTCTTCCTTCCTTTCTTCATTTCTTCCTTTCCTCCTTCCTTTCTTCCTTTCTTCCTTCCTTTCTTCCTTCCGTCCTTCCTTTCTTCCTTCCTTTCTTCCTTTCTTCCTTCCTTTCTTCCTTTCTTCCTTTCTTTCTTCCTTCCATCCTTTCTTCCTTTCTTTCTTCCTTCCTTCCTTTTTTCCTTCCTTTCTTCCTTCCTTCCTTTCCTCCTTCCTTTCTTCTTTTTCTCCTTCCTTCCTTCCTTTCTTCCTTCCTTTCTTCCTTTCTTCCTTTCCTCATTCCTTTCTTCCTTCCGTCCTTCCTTTCTTCCTTCCTTCCTTTCCTCCTTCCTTTCTTCCTTCCTTTCTTCCTTCCTTTCCTACTTCCTTTCTTCCTTTCTTCCTTTCTTCCTTTCTTTCTTCTGTTCTTCCTTCCTTTCTTCCTTCCTTCCTTCCTTCATTCCTTCCTTTCTTCCTTTCATCTTTCCTTTCTTCCTTTCCTCCTTCCTTTCTTCCTTTCCTCCTTCCCTCCTTCCTTTCTTCCTTTCCTCCTTTCCTCCTTCCTTTCCTCCTTCCTTTCTTCCTTCCGTCCTTCCTTCCTTTTTTCCTTTCTTCCTTCCTTCCTTTCTTCCTTTCTTCCTTCCTTTCTTCCTTCCTTTCTTCCTTCCTTTCTTCCTTCCTTTCTTCCTTTCTTTCTTCTGTTCTTCCTTCCTTTCTTCCTTTCTTCCTTCCTTCCTTCCTTCCTTCCTTCCTTTCTTCCTTCCTTTCTTCCTTCCGTCTTTCCTTCCTTCCTTCCTTTCTTCCTTTCTTCCTTCCTTTCTTCTTTTTTTCCTTTCCTCCTTCCTTTCTTCCTTCCTTTCGTTCTTTTTTTCTTTTCTCCTTCCTTTCTTCCTTCCTTTCTTCTTTTCTTCCTTCCTTTCTTCCTTCCTTCCGTCCTTCCTTCCTTTCTTTCTTTCGTCCTTCCATCCTTCCTTTCTTCCTTCCGTCCTTCCTTCCTTCCTTTCTTCCTTCCTTCCTTCCTTCCTTCCTTCCTTCCTTTCTTCCTTCCTTTCTTTCTTTCTTCCTTCCTTCCTTCCTTTCTTTCTTTCTTTCTTCCTTCTTTTCTTTCTTTCTTGCTTTCTTCCTTCCTTTCTTTCTTCCTTCCTTCTTTCTTTCCTTTCTTTCTTAATTCCTTCCTTCTTTCCTTCTCCATTTTCTTTCTTAATTCCTTCCTTCTTTCCTTCTCCATTTTCTTCCTTCCTTTCTTCTTCCCTTCGTTCCCTCCTTCCATCTTCTTTCAATACTTTGTTTGTTTATTTGCTTGTTTTTACATTTAGTCAAGTTTTGACTAAATGTGTTAACATAGAGGGGGAATCGAGACGAGGGTCGTGGTGTATGTGTGTGTGTGTGTGTGTGTGTGTGTGTGGTGTATGTGTGCGTGTGTGTGTGTGTGTGTGTGTGTATGTGTGTGGCTGTGCGTGTGTGAGTGTAGAGCGATTCAGACTAAACTACTGGACCAAT
>NC_090246.1:68121850-68211850 GCF_037325665.1 Littorina saxatilis | reverse complement strand
ATGACTTTTTTTTCTCTCAATAGATCGCTTCACTTTGGAGATGATGAGTTTAAATATCGGGCGCATTTACGTGATTTGTAAAACATTTTGATAATAATAATAAATGAGCATTATTTTATATAGCGCAACATCATAACTTTACAATTATGCTCTTTGCGCTTGACACATTTAAAATTAAAACACAGTTATACAAGCATTTACATAGATCTACATTCATAGTCAACAACGCTTAATTAAAAGCATACACCATCAAACATTCATTACAAAAAATTCTTCAGAGAATCAGAGTATAACGGCGTGTGTCTGTCTGTGCATGTGTGCGAGTGGCGTCACTGATTCTGCAAAAAGCGTGCATGCCATGTGAATAACATGTGATTTTTGAGAGTGGATGCTATTTTACACTTTTTGAGTCACTTGAGAAAAAGTGACTATGTAATCGGTCAGTGTTAGTCTGTCCGGCCGGCCGGCCGGCCGGCCGGCCGGCCGTCCGTAGACACCACCTTAACGTTGGACTTTTCTCGGAAACTATCAAAGCGATCGGGCTCATATTTTGTTTAGTCGTGACCTCCAATGACCTCTACACTTTAACGAGGGTTTCGTTGACCTTTGACCTTTTTCAAGGTCACAGGTCAGCGTCAAAGGAAAAATTAGACATTTTATATCTTTGACAAAGTTCATCGGATGTGATTGAAACTTTGTAGGATTATTCTTTACATCAAAGTATTTACATCTGTAGCCTTTTACGAACGTTATCAGAAAAACAAGGGAGATAACTAGCCTTTTCTGTTCGGCAACACACAACTTAACGTTGGGCTTTTCTCGGAAACTATAAAAGTGACCGGGCTCAAATTTTATGTGAACGTGACTCATTGTGTTGTGAATAGCAATTTCTTCCTGTCCATCTGATGCCTCATATAATATTCAGAACTGCGAAAGTGACTCGATCGAGCGTTTGCTCTTCTTGTTCTAATCTAAGTCTAACTTTTTCTAAGTTGAAAAAAGGGCCGCCCCCGAATAATGTAACAGCCCCCGAATAATGTGACAATTGTCACATTATTCGTTTTTGTTACATTATTCGTTGTATCAATGGGTCTGGTGTCAAAAGTTATCTTTATTGACAAATAGCCACGATAAAACAAAAGGAGCGAGCGAATCCTTCACAAATTAAGGGAGCTAACGTTTCAATAAAATAAAGCAGAGTCACTGTCGATCATTTTCATCAATGAACACGTAACCACGAAATCGAATAAATATACTGACGCGTTCGCAAGTAAGTGACAATGTGACAGTAAGAGTGTAGTAGAATTCCATCAACGGAGAAATTACCGTTAAAAAAAAATGACAAAGGAGACAGAGAAAAAGAATGGAAAGCGGAATAGGGAAATACGTGTCGAATCCATAGCTGCGGATAGCGAAAGTAAAAGGCTGCAGTTAGCCAAGTCACTATAGCTAATGGCAGCAAAGGATTGAGACAAGTCAAGTCAAGTCAAGTTTTTTATTGTTCATTACCCAGGGGCATTATAAACAATATTCGCAAATTCAAAAATGCACAAAGTACGAAAAGAAAAAGAAAAATAGAAGATAAGAAAAGAAAAAATGAAAAAAATATTTGGAAAAGGGCGACAATTAGACAAGGGAGACTATTGAACTGTTAAGTTACACTCGGTCTGTCATTTGGCCCGCTTCTGGGGCTGCAACATCAACAGAAAAAGGTGTTAGGGGATTGGTTGCTTTGGCACTGTGCCCTCCGGCTATTTGTCGCCTGCTGTCAACGTTCTCCATCTTCCCTCTTTTCCTCCCTCCACCCCCCTCCCCCCCCCCCCCTCCACCTCGATCTCCTCCGCGTTCCTCCTTTCTCTACAGTGGAAACCTCCTTTAAGGAACCCTCCACCCCACCCCACCCCACCCCATCCCACCGGTCGCCGAGTTAAGACTTCCCTTTTAGTTACCTTTCTTTCTCGAATGTTGTCGTTTACGACCAGCCTATGTGATTAGTAGGTTTACCTTCATTTTAAGAAAACATCAGTCCTAAGTAATTGTCTTCGATTTTTGGACGCCTTCAAAGAGGGGTTACACTGTATCTCAAAGCCCCTTCTTCATCGATGGACTTATTAGTCAGAGTAAAGTCACAACTGAGACAAGATTCGTCAACAGAGGCGAAAGGTTAGATCGAAGATCGATGGACATGCAAAGAGACAGAGGTTAAGACACTCGAGGTACCAAAGTAAAGATTTACTTTCCAACTGTCAGACGGTACATGATTGTACGTGTGTATAGTGAGTTACCAACGGTTAAGTGTCATTTGTTCGGTTCGGAGGGAAACTATGTGAAAGTTTTTACTGAGAGGGGTGCGAGGGAGGAGGAGGGGGTGGGGGTGAGAAAGACAGACCGACACCCTGACAGACTGGCAAACAAAGACAAACAAGGGGCTCGAGGGAGAGCGACTAACAGACAGACTGACTGACATACTGGCAGACAGACGAGGAGAGAGACAGTCAGTAGGACATACAAATAGGCGGACAGAGAGAGAGAGAGAGAGACAGGGAGAGAGAGTGACAGAGAGAGAGAGAGAGAGAGAGAGGGGGGAGACAGAGAGAGAGAGGGGGGAGACAGAGAGAGAGACACAGAGAGAGAGAGACTGACTGACTATTCGGGTTTAACGTCCTCTTAGACCAACTGCATGGTCTATATTGGGACAGGTATTGGTAATACGTTGAAGATATGGTGTGATACTTTGATTCGAACAAACCCGCTGTGGCTGTCTTCTTCGACACGCCAGCATTGGGTTTGTCTCGTCAAAGTATCGAAATACGATCATGATAATCGGAGACGAGAGATGATGCATGCGTGTCTTCGTGTTTTCCAAGCCCTGAGACTTTCGCTGTGAACGTGGGATCTTTTTCGTGCGCATGTGTGCACACGGGGGTGTTCGGACACCGAAGAGAGTCTGCACAAAGTTGACTCCGAGAAATAAATCTCTCGCCGAACGTGGGGATCGAACCCACGCTGATAGCGACCAACTGGCTACAAAGCCAGCGCGCTACCAACTGAGCTACTTCCCCGCCCCATGAGAGAGAGAGAGAGAGAGAGAGAGAGAGAGAGAGAGAGAGAGAGAGAGAGAGAGAGAGAGAGAGAGAGAGAGAGAGGGAGGGAGGGAAGTGTTAAAGATTAAAAATAAAAACTCAAGATTCTAATTCTGTTATCATACCATAATATTACCAAGACTGACAAAGGAGGAATAATTTATGGCGAGGAGAAGACGGAAAATGAGAAGAACAAGGGGGTGGAAGGACAAGAAAACATCACTCACTGACAACAAAAAGAAGAGTGAGAAGAAAGTGACTGATTAGCAAAAAGCGATTAAAATGAAGATGCAATTGTCTGGAGGCGCCGTCGAGGGGTGTAAGGTCCATGTTTTTGCTGTGTCACGAGGGGATGTCGGGAAGGTGTTGATGTTACGCAGTCACTGACCCGTTCACGTGCACCGCGTCACGGAATGAAGGGGACAACTCCATCCCAAAGGGACGCAATTCCTCTGCACCTTCTGTCGGGTGCAGCCGGATGCGGCATTAACACTTGAAACAAATGGCGTTATGTTTTCAAAGACGCCGAGTGTGAGAAAAGACGCTCAGATGGTGGCATAATCTGAAAACATGCTGGTCCAGAACGGCTTGTTTTTTTCTTGTGCTTTGGCAGACTCGGTGAAGTTTTTCCGAAAACACTTCTGTATTAGTTTCGGTTGGACTAATTGGGAAGTTTCTTTTTTTATGGTTCAGAGGGCAGTTTCTTCTCTTCTTCTCATTATTGTCCCCCTCCCTTCTTTCTTCCTCCCCTGGCATTCCCCACTACCATCTCTCCCCGAAGCAGGAAACTTCCTCTTGATTGTTTAGAAAGAACCACTTTTACATTATCTGTGAAAACTTGACGTTCTTCTTGTTCGTTTGTATGTGAGTGTGGGAAAGAATTATGTCTGTGTTGCTGTTCTTGTAGTGATGATTGTTGTGACTGCAATTTCGATGGTGACGTTTTGCGTCTGCTGCTTGTGTTGATGCTGTAGTTGTTTAGGTGGTTGGTTGCATGGTTGGTTAGGTTGCTTGCTTGTTCGTTTGTTTGTTTTCTGAAGAAAACAAGTACTAGAGGGGGGGGGGGGGAGCTAACTTTAGTTTTTCCTCTTTTGAGACCTCCTCCCTCCTACCGAAACGGCCTATATCTTCGCCTTATCGGCAGTCCTTCGGTTATACCCTGCATTCACATAAAGATTTGAAGATCTCAACATTATGTTGGTAAATGTGTGTGTATACAGTGTTTTGAACACGGTCCGAATGTTATAACATTCAGTGTGTATGACTTTCGTCATAGTGGATTCCGCTAGTGTTGCGCAAGCGTGGTGTGTGCCAGATTTGTTCTGTACGGAGTTGAGCTGATTATACCTGTGATGGAGTGGTGGAGACCAATCGACAAGGCGGAGATCACACCAGCCGTCGATAGCACTCAGGATCTTGTCAACACCGCCACCTTCTTTCTCTTCTGTCCTGGTCTGGTAGTTTGGTTAGATATTTGTCCTCTGCTGCGTCTTTGCCATAAGCAACCCACTGTCTGTATTATAGAGTGATAAGTTGAACAGTCTGGTAGGGCTCAAAGAGAAAAGAAAGGTGTACAAATTAGTTCCAATGTGACTAACTTATTGGCTTACATGGCTAGATCTTCGGGTTGTTCAAGAGACAGATTTAAATTGGAAAGTGAGAATCAGTGACTCCTAAACGTGTGCAGGACCACATAAATTGAGTTACATCCCAGTCTGCCGCGTTCCAGTCTTGTTGTTGTTTTCAGATTTATAAATGTATCTAAATTTCATGTACGAGTAAATGGAAATAAAATATTGTTTAAAACAATAATAACGTAACCTTCCCAAAGTTGCCACTACCGCTAAGCCACCCACTTCCAACACTCGAAGCTAGTCGTCCTCAAACATCCTAACAGCAGCACAGGTCCTAGCTAGTCAGTTGAAGCCGAGATCTCAGAGTCAGAGCTAAAAGTGTGGCGACAGTGGCGTTTGTGACAGCATCAGTAGCAAGAGGTCCTGCCCTTCACGCAACTTGTGTTTTGGCACGCCCCGGGGCAAGGGGACCGAGGGACAGGGGGCGAAAGTCTGTGTTGTCTTTTGCTGGCCTCATCAGATTAAGGCCAGACGATGGCCGCTGGAGCAGAGAAACCACGTCTGTCACACACCAAGACAGAGTGGGACAGGGGTACCGGATGGGGGAGGTGGGGAGGGGGGGGGAGGAAGAAGGGTTCGGGTGGGGGAGTTGTGTGGTGATAAGGTCTGCTTTGGTGTATTGAAAGGTTATGGATATTGTATTTGTAAGGCTTTTTCCAAAACTTTTTGTTGTTTTTCTTATTGTTGGTTTTGTGCATTTTTTGTTACATTGTTTTCAAGCTTACTTTACTTCTGTCAATTGTTGTTGCCTTTTAACACAAGAAAAACAATTTTCATTCTAAACGACAGTTTCAGGAAATGAAAGAAATTAAACTATCATCCAGTTTCCGTGTATTATGAAAATGTTCTCCTTGTAAAAGGTAGATGGGGGAGAGTTTGGGGGAGTGAACAAATATTCCGTTACCATGACATTGTATTGTCATGCGACCCTTATACTCTTCCTTTCTTGTATTGGTCTCGTAAGCGATTGATTGCGTGCACTGCATGGCTCCCTTTGTCTTTTTCCTTTTCTATTCACTGCATAGTGTCTTTATTTTCTTTTCTTTCTTATTTCTTGTGCTTCATGAAACTACGATGCCTCCTAACCTGAAGCTGCGTCCCCCTGCTTTATTCATACATCGAATATAGCACGGTTTTCCCCGAGTTGCAATAAAGTATATGCCCCACTGAGATAATTAACTCCGCGGGATGTGCTGAACAGTCTTTCCGAGATGTCTCCTCACGACGTCGAGACTCTCCTCATCTGTATAGGAGCTTCGCCAAAATGAGATTCGACTGCAGAGGAGCCTTGCTGCTTTGAACAGTTGCCCTTCGTGAAGCTTTCTCCCTGGATCTGAGGTGTCTCCAAATACTTGAGATACACCCCTGCAACGAGGTGTTTCTTTTAATTTTTGAGTTTTCCAAAAGTCGATCACTTCGGGGGGGGTGATGAAAAACACTAGGAGTGCAAGCACCGTACAGATTGCAGGGCAATGCATGCATGCAAGTACAGCAAGAATGTGGACCTGTGTTTTCAGTTTTTCGTCGTTCTGTCCAAATAGCCATCCCTCCGCGGCTGTTTGCTTTCAAAACCCGCCCCTGTTTTCCAAGGCGGCGGTTCGATCAACGTTGGGCGGCAGTGACAGAACGGGGACAAGTTCTCTCCATGCTAGGCTGCACGAGCCCGGATTCCACTGGCAACACGTCCCCTCCTCGAGTTCCAGCCAGCTCTCCTTAATTCGGGGCATGGAGTAGCATGACTGGCAGCCAGATAAAACGGGTCCTTTGCCGCGCTGTTTGCTCCGGGCGCCGTTGAAAGATACATTGCCAAATTGATATTTTCCTACGAAGAACTTGGCGAGGTTTGCATAAGTTTTGGCAGGATAATATTTTCGCAACGACGCCGATCGATTTGAAATCCGCTTTGACCAATCAACTTTCCTAACCTGAAAAAGAGATGGAAAGAGGGCCGGCTTGCCGTCATTTCTAGCACTGAGCAGCAATCGCCTCCAGGCCAGAGCTACAGTTGATGGGATATTGGATTGATCTGCTAATCGCTATCCTAAAGCGTGTCAAGAAATGTCAATAGTAAGAAAATGATACATAAATATTACAATGGCAAGGGCTGGCGCTGGGGCTTGCTGTTTGTGTTAGAGCACCACCAATGGCCCAGTTCCTTGCCGCAGGCTATACGCCAAGAGGCTGTAACGGCATGACTGTAACCACAGGGTCATGTGGCATTCGTCGCTTCTGGACCGTGCCCAGAAGTCTCCCTAGCTACAATGCATCGGCCATCGGGCAACTTGAGGAGGGCTCAAAAGTTATCATAGTGGGTCATGTGATTGTACACTTCTTCCTCTGCTGGAAGATGTTCACGCGCACTGATTTTGATGAGAGCTCGGAAAATCTGATCGGATCGTGTGTTTGCAAAACTCTTGCTCTTTACAAAGAAGTCGACTCGCACTGATTTTTTGCTCAAACATGGCAGAAATCAAACACTTTTTTTCTCTCCCAAAACTGTCTCTGCAGCAACTTTCAGGCCCTTCAAATGGCACGCTCAATGTCAAACTCAGCACTTCAAGTTTGCATTCGTTTGCAGTTGCTTATTAGATATAAGGTTATAAACTTCATTTCTGAGTTTTTCGAATGTGTGTGTGTGTGTGTGTGTGTGTGTGTGTGTGTGTGTGTGTGTGTGTGTGTGTGTGTGTGTGTGTGTGTGTATGTGTGTGTCTTTTGATGGGGTAAAATAAATGAAAGGAGGCTACTTTGAAACGGATTATTAGATTTACAATGACAACGATTTGACGTTGAAAGCATTACTGCCACAATAAGTCCGTAAGTATACCTAGAGAATGAATTCATACGACGACATTTGTATGTTGGATCGCCGGACTAATGTTTTTTTGGTGGTACAGTTATCATTGGGCATACGTCTTTTCCGATTTTCCTTTTGTTAGTCTTCTTCACCAAGTCTGTTTCATTTCAACATCTTCCTTTCCTTGTAAGTTGTTTTGAGTTTCTTACGTACTGTCTTCTGCGTCACACTTCTTCCTTCTTCGTTTTCTTCTAAGTATTGTTTTCTCTCCAATTTTTCACCCGACATTTCTTCTTGTTCTTCTTCTCTTTCTGTTGCTGCTGTTGTTGCTATGCACAGCTTTGTCTCAATGTAGGTAGTCTATAACTTCCGCACCCTTGAGCATTTTCTCCTGTTCACTAATCGCATAGGGGGAGGGGGGGGTGTGGTGGGAGATAAATTACATGACTGAAAATCCCAACAAGAAAAATAATTAAATAAAACAAAGAAGATAATGGAAGAGACTCCAGGGTTTCATTGTCCGTTCACATTGGCTGTGCACTTCGTATTCTTTGCACACAGACACACACAGCGAGAACGGAGCTAAACTTACTGTATATGCGGTTTGCACTTTTTGCGACAAACACCCGCGCGGCGCGCGTTACATGTCCCTGTGCTTCTATTAGCGTGGGGGTATCAATAACCGAACGGCAGGGGAAAGTATTGCTGTTTCACGGTTAATGCATAAATTTCAATTCGTCGCACACCCAAGCAGTTTTTAGAAGGTGTCGTAGGCCGTGCATTGATTGACGTCCCAATCTGTTTGCATCCGTTATTGATTCGCAGTCTCGCCCGATTGTAAAAACAAAGAGAGGAAGGGCGAGAATGAGGCAGAAAAAAAAAACTCTTTCACCACGGAGGTGGAGCTCTGGCAAATACGACACAAAAAAGTGACACTTTCACCTTTGCCCCCATGGTGACGTAATCATGCATTGAAGTGTCAGTCGAAGTGGAGTGTTTGTCCTCACGTTATGATGACGTAACGAGTTATTGAGATGTCACATCTCGCTCGAGTATCTGAGTAAACAAAGGGAATCGTAACAGAAGAAAGGAAATTGCGCGGGGTTTCACCGGGAGATTGGCGAGGGGAGAAATATATTCTGGGGTGTTCTCAGAAAACCGGTCATTGTTTTGGTAAAAGATGACATGTGTTTGTTTTGATTCCACACCGTGTTATTGCTTTCCCGCCCCGGCCACAAAATGTGACCAGAAGAATATCGCATTTTCATAAAATGGATCCTATTTTTAAAAGTGGTGGACGAGGTATATGTCACTATGTTTGTCCATATGCCGTATCCAAGTGTCTGGGAAAATTCCGTTTTCGCACGAAGACAGCAACAACAACAACAAACTCGGTCGTTGAGTAGTAATTAATGATTGTGCGTATTGACGAAGAAAATATGGCTGACAGATTCTGAGTGGGAAATAGCAATAAACTGCAACTCATAATTTCAGCTGCTATCACTTGAACGTCAACAGATTGCTTCGTTGTTTCAGCAAAGTAGAGACATCCATTAGCACCAGTTGTTTTAACAAGCTATGACGCAGTTCTAAAAAGGGCAACAAGAGCGGGTGGGAGAGAGAGAGGGAGAGAGAAAGAGAGAGAGAGGGTGGAGAGATAGTGTGTGTGTGTGTGTGTGTGTGTGTGTGTGTGTGTGTGTGTGTGTGTACACGCACGCGTGTGTGCGCGTGAACACGTGCGCGCCAATTAAAGAAACTTAGTGTTTTTATACCCAGAGATCTGCAGCCAACACTAACTTAAACACCAAAAGGCACACTGACACGCACTTTTAAAAGAGCAAATCATCGAAACAAACAACTGAACAGCAAATAAGGCTTCCCGCCTCTCAGTCTCAGTAATGATCACGAACAGACCCCGAGGGGTGTCAGAAGCTGGTGAGTTACAGCCACCGTAGATCGGCGAAAACGACGCAAGGTAAGGAGACACACTGAATCTTATCTCCGTTCTTATGTTCTTATCGGCTTTTCTTATGTTGGCTGCATCCAGGCCGCGCCATTGTTCCCACCCTTATTTACAACTGACCCCTCTCGGCGGCCGCGACCTCCCTCTAACGACCGTATCCTCCGGCATCCCAGGCGGCCCCGTGTTCGTCTCGCGGCTCGTTTTGCACGATAATCCCGCAGATACGAGGGCGAAATAATTGGGGAATAAAACAGCGGAATAGCCTTTTGCTTATCGCCATGATGGCAAAGGGGCACAAATCTTCCCGCGGCTTATCTCCCTTCCTGGCTTGTTTGTGCCAAGATGGAGGCGGGCTTGGGGAGGAGAAAAACTCTTGATCACGGAAAGTTCGGGGTGGCGCCGAGTTTAATTCCTCCCGCGGCATTCTCTTCCGACGTCGTTCCACGGTTTTATATGGAGAAGGGTAAAGTAGGGGAATGCCGCTAAAAGAGCGAGAGGGTGTGGAAGGTTGATGCTGCAGATGCAGTGGTGCGAACGACGGTGATGGAGGCGTTATGAGGTGCAGTGGAATGCGATCGCGTCCCTCTTTGACCTTCTCCGCCCTCGTGACGCCTCGAAGAACTCGACACTCCGTATCGTGGGCACTACCACAAGCGTCGCTTAGTTTTATTGAATTGCAGCCGTCGCGATATAACCTTCGTGGTTGAAAACGACGTTAAACACCAAATAAAGAAAGAGATTGAATTGCAGCTCTGTATGGCTTGACTCGACTGCATGTGTGTTCATCGGATTGATCAACTCGATCTCTACTTCTCCCGCACCTGCTAATGATTTTGCGCTCCTGAAGCCGGTGCGATCTTTGCTCAGTGCTTGAGTTGATCATTGCAAATATTATCAAAATGTGTGCTTTCCGATCGTTACGCATTCTTGTAATATTTCTGTGTTGACTTTTGCACAAATTTGATTCCTTCAAAATGACTTTGTATTTCCTTAGCATATTATATAGGCATCATCTAGACTGTTAAAAACAAGCACCACAAGTTACGGTCAGAGATAAATTAAGAGGTCCGCCGTATCAGGATGTCCACATACATCGCATACATCGCGGGCGGGGATGTAGCTCAGTCGGTAGCGCGCTGGATTTGTATCCAGTTGGCCGCTGTCAGCGTGAGTTCGTCCCCACGTTCGGCGAGAGATTTATTTCTCAGAGTCAACTTTGTGTGCAGACTCTCCTCGGTGTCCGAACACCCCCGTGCGTACACGCAAGCACAAGACCAAGTGCGCAACGAAAAAGATCATGTAATCCATGTCAGAGTTCGGTGGGTTATAGAAACACGAAAATACCCAGCATGCTTCCTCCGAAAACGGCGTATGGCTGCCTAAATGGCGGGGTAAAAAACGGTCATACACGTAAAATTCCACTCGTGCAAAAAACACGAGTGTACGTGGGAGTTTCAGCCCACGAACGCAGAAGAAGAAGAAGAAGCATACATCGCGACGTGGGCGGTATGTACAGGCTGAATTTCGTGTTTCAGTTTAGGTTAGACAATGAAGGCAAAACGTTTGTATGTAAAGAATTTGTAATTGCAATTGTGTTTTTTAGGGAATTCAAAACTGTACTCAAGCTTTCGCTCCATTTACTTCCCGTCTCAAAAACCGCCAGCGCATCTTGTCTGTGGTCACATACCAAGTCCAACCCAAGATAAGAGTAAGTGGGTAGATGAGCAAGTAAGTAAAGGGTTAACTGCTAAACGGTTGTGTCAGGCTTGATGACAAATGCAATGCAGCGTGACCTGTCCTCGTGGGGCGATTTTTTACTGTCTGCTTGGCATGAACAGTGGGGGACACGCTCAGTTGTGCCTCAGTCACGTCCTGATAAATCCATCTACCTCGTGTATACATACATACCTGTTGCTTACAGCTGAACTTCGGGTTGTCTGGGTGTGTGTTGGGGTGGTTGTGGGGGTGTTGGGAGAAGGAGTGGTGAACAGGAGTGGGTGTGTGTGTGTCTGTGTGTGTATGTGTGTCTGTGTCTGTGTGTGGATGTTTATGTGCGAGTCTGCTTGTCTGTCTGAATTGTGAGTCTGTCTGTCTGTGCTCACGCGCCTCTCAGTGTGATTGTGTTGTGAGTGTGTGTGTGTGTGTGTGTGTGTGTGTGTGTGTGTGTGTGTGTGTGTGTGTGTGTGTGTGTGTGTGTGTGTGTGTGTGTTTCCGTGACTACCTGTGACTGCCTGTCTGTGTGTGTGTGCGCCTTTGTGTGTGTGTGTACGGTTTGTGTGTGTGTGTGTGTGTGTGTGTGTGTGTGTGTGTGTGTGTGTGTGTACGTGTTTCCGTGACTACCTGCGACTGCCTGTCTGTGTGTGTGTGCGCCTTTGTGTGTGTGTGTGTGTGTGTGTGTGTGCGTGCGTGCGTGCGTGCGTGCGTGCGTGTGTGCGTGCGGTTGTGGTTGTGGTTGTAATTTACATTACAAGCAGGCTGGAACTGAAAAAGACAACCAGACTATTCATGAAATATAGAACAGAATTGAAAAGTAAATGTTTTATAGAATGGTACAGGTATATATATACGAGTAAATACAAAAACAAACAAAAAGTACCGGAAGTCTCCAGGCTTGTCTGTCTGAATTGTGATTCTGTCTGTCTGTCTGTGTTCGCGTGCCTCTGTGATTGTGTTGTGTTGTGTGTGTGTGTGTGTGTGTGTGTGTGTGTGTGTGCCGTGTGTGTGTGTGTGTGTGTGTGTGTGTGTGTGTGTTTGTGTGTGTGTGTGTGTGTGTTTCTGTGACTACCTGTGACTGCCTGTCTGTGTGTGTGTGTGTGCCTTTGTGTGTGTGTGTGTGTGTGTGTGTGTGTGTGTGTGTGTGTGTACGGTTTGTGTGTGTGTGTGTGTGTGTGTGTGTGTACGTGTTTCCGTGACTACCTGCGACTGCCTGTCTGTGTGTGTGTGCGCCTTTGTGTGTGTGTGTGTGTGCGTGCGTGCGTGCGTGCGTGTGTGCGTGCGGTTGTGGTTGTGGTTGTAATTTACATTACAAGCAGGCTGGAACTGAAAAAGACAACCAGACTATTTATTTATTTATTTATTTATTTATTTACGAGGATTTATATCGCGCACGTATCTCCACACAAGGCGACTCAAGGCGCATGTTACCTATTAATGCCGTGTGAGATGGATTTTTTACACAATATATCACGCATTCACATCGGCCAGTAGATCGACTGCCTTTAGGCGCTGCATCCACCTTTAACGGCCTATTATTCCAGGTCACACGGGTATTTTGGTGGACATTTTTATCTACGCCTATACTGAAAAAGACAACCAGACTATTCATGAAATATAGAACAGAATTGAAAAGTAACTGTTTTATAGAATGGTATACGAGTATATACAAAAACAAACAAAAAGTACCGGAGGTCTCTAGGCTTTCCCGAAGAAAAAGCCACCGAGTCTGGCTGCTGTAAGTATGCCTTGGTGTAGGTCTGTTATTCTGTGGGTGCAGGGTACCGTTAGGGCGGTCAGATTCAATTAGGTTTGTTTGTTTGTTTATTTGTTGCTTAACGTCCAGCCGACTACGCAGAGCCATATCAGGACGAGGAAGGGGGGGATGAAGGGGGCCACTTGTCAAGCGATTCCTGTTTACAAATGCACTAACCCATTACTTGTGTCCCAGCAGGCTTTAGTAAAACTAAATTAATACCTACTGGAAGATTATCAGTTTCCAGTATGTTAAAATAGGCTTAACCTATCTACTGCTGGACTTACATCAGAACACTAACAGATTAAACTATACATGAATCGCGAGACAAGCGGCAAGAGAAGAGATTTTTGGAAAAAATACAGGTGAATGAGCAAGAAGGCAGAAAAAGGAAAAGAATTCATGAAGAAAAAGAGAGCATGACAGGAAAGAGGAACCAAAAATCTACCTAACAGCAAACTAGAAAGCTCCTGCGGTTCCAAAAACAGGAGGGGCCTTTAATTTCATAACCGCAGTGCCCCACTGCGGGATTCAATTAGGTGTGCAGCCAACGAATAATTGATGATTTGTGGCACTGTCCTCGACACCGGGGTGATGGCTAGCGGTCAAGTCGATGCGGTCAACGAGTATATTCATGCAGTGGTCAGTCCCTGGCATTGCTTGGGTTAGGTAACGCTACGTATAGAGATCTGTAGGTATGCGCAGAGTAAACCCGCATAAAGTGCCCCTTGTGTATTAGTAGGATTGACAGCTTTTTTGAGTTTAGTTTCTGCTTTGCTGTTGTGTCAATGTTTTGTTTGTTGTCTGATCTGCGTACCTTATTTTCTTTTTGATCTTGTTGTTCGAGCTCAAGATTGTTCTTGTTTTTGTTCTTCTTCATCTTTCTTGTTTTCTTCTTATCTTTCTCTCTCTCTTTCTTTCTGTCTGTCTGTCTCTCTGTCTCTCTCTGTTTCTGTAAGTATGCGAAAGGTGAAAGACTGAACCAGTCTGAACACAAATTATGCACCACCTTCATTGTAACACTGTAAAGTACACATCGAGTGACACATCCGCAATATTCCCTCCCGTGCTACTGATTCAAAGTGTTTCAAAGAACAAAAACAAAACACACACAAACCGCACTGTTACACGATTAATTAAGTATGGAAAACACATTCTGAACATTCTTAAGTACCATCTTGATCGTAAAGTCCACATGGACTGACACATCCGCAATAGTGTGTCTCTCGTGCTAGTGATTCGAAGCAAATAACTGTCAGTGTCACGCAGGAAGATATGCCGCCACGTGAGCCCCGTGATCTTCTCGGGTTACCTTCTTCAAGGTCCCCAACCAGGCTGTTACTGTTGCGTCTGTTGCAACTTATTTACGGCGTGGGGAGATCTGCCTTACGTTTTTACATTTAGTCAAGTTTTAACTAAATGTTTTAACATAGAGGGGGAATCGAAACGAGGGTCGTGGTGTATGTGTGTGTGTGCGTGCGTGCGTGCGTGCGTGCGTGCGTGCGTGTGTGTAGAGCGATTCAGACCAAACTACTGGACCGATCTTTATGAAATTTGACATGAGAGTTCCTGGGTATGATATCCCCATACGTTTTTTTCATTTTTTTGATAAATGTATTTGATGACGTCATATCCGGCTTTTCGGGAAAGTTGAGGCGGCACTGTCACGCCCTCATCATTTTTCAACCAAATTGGTTGAAATTTTGGTCAAGTAATCTTCGACGAAGCCCGGACTTCGGTATTGCATTTCAGCTTGGTGGCTTAAAAATTAATTAATGACTTTGGTCATTAAAAATCTGAAAATTTAAAAAAATTTTTTTATAAAACGATCCAAATTTACGTTTATCTTATTCTCCATCATTTGCTGATTCCAAAAACATATAAATATGTTATATTTGAATTAAAAACAAGCTCTGAAAATTAAATATATAAAAATTATTATCAAAATTAATTTGTCGAAATCAATTTAAAAACACTTTCACCTTATTCCTTGTCGGTTCCTGATTCCAAAAACATATAGATATGATATGTTTGGATTAAAAACACGCTCAGAAAGTTAAAACGAAGAGAGGTACAGAAAAGCGTGCTATCATTCTCAGCGCAACTACTACCCCGCTCTTCTTGTCAATTTCACTGCCTTTGCCGTGAGCAGTGGACTGACGATGCTACGAGTATACGGTCTTGCTGCGTTGCATTGCGTTCAGTTTCATTCTGTGAGTTCGACAGCTACTTGACTAAATGTTGTATTTTCGCCTTACGCGACTTGTTATATCCTTACTATACTGTAGTTAGCATGCTTCTGCGTGGTGATCTTCACCTTGTCGTATGCTTTTTTATTCATTTTCTGTTCAAACTCGCTTGCCCTCAGTAGGTCTCTCTCTCTCTCTCTCTCTCTCTCTCTCTCTCTCTCTCTCTCTCTCTCTCTCTCTCTCTCTCTCTCTCTCTCTTTCTCTCTCTCTCTCTCTCTCTTTCTCTCTCTCTCTTTCTATCTCTCTCTCTCTATCTCACTCTCTCTCTCTCTCTCTCTCTCTCTCTCTCTCTCTCTCTCTCTCTCTCTCATTAACCTCACTAAAGAGTTTTAAACAAGCTCTGCATAATTATTATATGTCTACCTAGATGGCTATACTAGTAGCTGTCAACAATTGGCAAAGCTTTATGAATTACAAAAATATGTTGTTTATTACATGTATTATGTGGAATTTATGTTGCGATTTTCCATCACCATCATCATCATCATCATCATCATCATCATCATCATCATCATCATCATCATCATCATCATCTTCATCATCATCATTTACACTATATAATCATTGTAGGCATTAGTGTCAACGTTGGTATCGTGTGAATTTTACCGTCGATCACTTTACATGTGTAACCTCAATTAACATGTTGCATGTTTCGCTTTCGATTTGTATGTTGTTGGTTGTTGGTTTTTTATTTTATGTATGCTTACTTTGTCATTTTGTTGTTTGTGTTTATTTGCTTGTTTGCTTATTTGTCCGATTGTTTGTTTGCTGGTTTGTTCGTTTATTTGTTTATTTGTCATGTTGTTTTACTTGTTTATCATTTATTAGACATTTGTATTAGAAGTAAGGACCGGTTGTAAGAAAAGGCGTCGCCTTAAACCTCTATCCTTGAGAAATAAAGTTCCATCATCATCATCATCATCATCATCATCATCCTCATCTCTCTCTCTCTCTCTCTCTCTCTCTCTCTCTCTCTCTCTCTCTCTCTCTCTCTCTCTCTCTCTCTCTCTCTCTCTCTAACGAGTCAAAGAAGTCTATTCAATCAACAAATCCGTTTTGAACTATCCAAACCTATCCAATGAACACTTACGCTGTCATCGGCCAGTGGCATCTATTCATCTATCTTCCTAGATCTTCTATCTGTCTATCTATCTGTCTATCGATCCGTCAATCAAACATTCGATCATCGGATACTCAACCACACGCCAAGTCGACCAATAGAATCAGTCAATCTACCCATCCATCCAATTATCTATCGATCAATCCGCCATTTGACCAACCAACCATCAATCAATCAATCATTCAATCAATCAATCAATCAACTAACAGACCCATCTATCTATGTATAGACCATTCAACCATTCGACCAAGCAACCAACCATACATCCATTCATCCACCCATCAGTCGATCAATCAATGACATCAACCAATCAATAAATCAATCAATCCCCAACAGAGCCATCAACCCGTCAATCAGCCATTCGACCAACCAACCAAACATCAATGAATCAATGAATCAATCAATGAATCAGTCAACTAGCATTACCAACCAATAGCTCAATCGGTTAATCCACCTTTTCACAGAACGATTCCATCATTCAACCAACCCGCAATTAAGTAAGTAAGTACAATTAGGGCACCGGGTCTGAACCAGGAAAGTCCGTAAAGTCTGACAAGGTGACGCAACCATGCAGGCATCGACGAACAAAAAAAATCAACTTAGGGTCGGGCGGGCAATTGTTTAATGAATTGCTTCATTTGCATGGCTGCATGTGTTCTCTCATCGACCCCCGGCCTAAAAGCCTCCCTCTTTCTCACCAGCACGTGCAAACAAAAGCGACCCTTGTAATTGCCGTTTTTATCGTCCCCATTTGTCTGTCTCTGTCTCCGCTTTCTCTCCGAGACACCAACCCTTACTTATCTTCGGCTTGTCTGTCGGTGGCAGGGCTATGGTTGGGAGTAAAGGGCTGGGTCTATGCAATGCGCCAAGGGAAAAAATGGTGACTGTAAAAATGTTATCTCACGAAGGATGGGAGAGGGACTGAGATGGAACAGGAGAAGGAGGGGCCCGGGAAGGTAGGGGAAGATTAAAAGGAGGAGGCAGAGGAGGGTATAGATGAAGGTTGAGAAGGGAGGAGGAGAAGGTCCAGGAGAAACAGAAGGAAGGAGGAGGATTAGAGTTGGATAATACCTGAAAATAGAACCAGGGATGAGAGGGTGGGGATGAGGGGTAGGAGCAGTGACTGTGGAGTAAATTACTGTCTCCAGTATGAGGACGCAGGAAGGTGCGGGGTATCAATAGGTTATCTACGAGTGGGTACCAGAACGGTCCCGTGCTAGTTGCAGACCATGACTGGTTTGATAATCTTGAATGCTTTGACCTTTTCTTCGGTTCGTTCGTCTGCTGAAAAGACGCGTGGTGGTGTGCATGGCTGTTGCCACACCTTGGGCGAGTCTGTGCATCGTGCACTTTTAACAAAAATAATCATGTATAAGTTTCCAGACGCCACCACGCCCACCCGAGTCGTTTCTGTCGCCATACTCCCCTACACCCACCAAACTCTGTCACCTTCTTTCGTGAGCCATACTCAGTCCTCTCTTACAATAGTGAAACCAAGCCAAAAATGAATAAATAAGAATAGTAAATATACCAGACGCATCCAAGCATCTAGAGGTACTATGTACCAACGCCTCTTCCTCTGTCTCTCTCACCCCAGTCTGGATCGAGTCCTCTCTCATTCCCTTCGTGGCCGGCCACCATCGACACAAGCTAGCACACAGTCCCCTCTTATCTTGCAAAAATTGACCAGTGCACAAGGCAACTCATCCACAAGTGCCCATGACCCCTTCTCCCCTTCCCCCCTTGCCCCTCTGCCACACCTCCTTACATGAGTTATCATGAAAGTTCCACTCCCCTCTTCCGACAATTGGCACACACAAACACACACACACACCGTCTAGGCATACATGTAAGCATTCCGAGAGGTCCCACAGAGCGGAAGAGAGGAGATAAATCATGAGGACGTGTTCAAAAAGCCACTGCACTAGGTTGCTCGGGCCTAATGAGGCCAATCTACGGGTCCCCCCTCTGGTTCTGAGGTTCGAGACCAGGCTGTCGCGAAATGCGGCGCCATCACTGATAACCCTGGGACGCTAAGCGTGTCTTTTCTGAGGCCCCCGCTGTTAGAAGCGTGTGTTTTTTGCAGTGACTTTTCTGCCCGAACTTTTTACCCTTCTTCCTGCATAAGTCCCGGACTGCCTGAGTTCCTAAATGTAGCATCCTGTTTTGCAGGCCGTGTGGAAATCATGTGTTGTCGGTAATTAGGCTGAGGGGCAACAGATAACCCTGTGGCACACCTTGCGTCGATCAGAAGAGGAAGAGAGAGCTGAGGTGAAAGGAAACATGTTGGTTGGTCTTCGTTTGAGAAAGTGTTCGTTGAGAGGTAGAGGAGTGTTTCATGAATATGAATGTAGCGTTTTAGTTATGTATTTCGCGCAGGGTTCGACGTCTTCTTTCAGTACACGGTCACAGTCTTTGTTGACTTTTCTGCCGTCGTAGGAAGGTCCGAAGTAGGCGAAACAACAAAACACATATACACAGTAAGTACAACAACAACACCAACAACAATTACAATCACGAAAAAGCTTGACAGAAAGACAGAACTGCGATAGAAGAAAAAAAAATAGAAAAAAACAAGCCCTACAGGGCCATTAGTTTCACGCTCTTTGGTGACTAGTTTGCCCTCAAAATGAGGAGGAAGAAAATGACGAAGAACACTCAAACACAGTTCAAAAGAGACTCAAGTTCAACTTCAAGAAAGTTTCCAATTTAGTGACCTGCACAGAGGACACAACGTCAATCACATTGCAAACGCTCCACATTTCATCAGGCATTGTAAACAATTGACGGTAATCTTGAACTTTAGTGTGTTAAATTCATAGCTTAGAATCCAGTGGCATTCTTTGCTTATTTTTGTTACAAGTCCCTGTAATCAAGCCAAAGAACATTTGTCGTGAAATTAATGAACGGATGAGCTCCAAACTTAAGCATAATTAATCAATTTGGTTGTTTGATCGACAAAAATGACGCGAGAATGGTTACGTTTTCAACCAAGGGACATCACTGAGGCAACGGGAGTTGGCTCCCCTGTCGCCGCTTAGGATAATTCTTCTGTGACGCATGTAAACGAAATGCATTCCGAGCATTCGTACAGTTCACTCCGTGATTCCAAAGGGATCTAAAATGACTTGTTATGCTTACAAATGCAGCTTCTGCAAATTTGGAGGCTTAAATGCCTCTGAATTCTGAGCTATGAATTTTAACACACTCAAGTTCAAGATTACCAAATTGACATAATTGGGCGCATGCATGCCTTACGTCATGTCCAAACTAGTCACTATCCCATTTGCAAGATGACTATAGTGTCTTAGAGTCTTAAGATTCATTTCAATATTTATTTAGAGCACAATTATCCTTAGACGGAAGTTAGACATTGTCAGTACAATGCATCAAGCAGATTTTATGGTAGAACAAGAAAAGAATTCATAAGGTATCTGAAACTCTTGCTCTCTCTCCTTCCAGGGTCGAATGGGGGCGCAGGGTTGACTACGATGACAACTCTTCAACTGAACTTGCAGAACTGTATAACAAGTATAAACAGGTTTCTGTTTTTTTTCATCACAAACACTATCATTGTGTGATCAGTTTGAATTAGTCATAGTTTACTTTTTTTCCGAAATCTTCTTATCAGATTCTGCCAGTAATCTCCCAAAATAAACCGCCCCATTCTTACGCAAAGGAATGACAGCTAGGGGGAGAGAATCTCCCCGTCTTCTGCCCCACTGAGCATCGTTTGCTTGGGTGGTCTCCCATACTAACGACAGGTGAAATATATCGAGGGAAAGACGGGAGGGTAGTAACACGTCTCACCTGGGGGCTGCAAGCGGATATGTCTTCAGCCAACTATGCATTTCTGTGTCTCTGCTTCTGCTGCTTCTTCTTTCTTTTTCTTTTTTGGCCTCCTGCCTCTCTGCAAGCTAAACACAACTTTCCTCGGCTGCTTTTCTGTGTCTGTCGGAGTTCCTATTCTCCTGTCGACATACATACCGTTTTTCCTGCTGTCTTCTTTCTTTGCCGCCACCTTTCTTTTCTTTTTTTCTTTTCTCTCTATCTTGTTTTCCCCCTCCTTCCCTTTTGTCTCCCCTCCGCGCTTACCTTGGGTTTTTTTCTGAACTTCTTCTCAGTCTCTTTCTTTTGTGTTTGAGCCGGTATTTTTATCTTTTTCCCGAGCCGTCTCTCCCCTCCGCGCTTGCACTTTGCTTTTTCTTTGTCTCGGTGGCATGGCGTCGTTGAGTTGCCAATCGCCAGCAGAGACGAAAACAGTTATTGAAACAACATTTACCTGGGTTTCCGTGCCGCAATGTTATCGCGCCAGCCCCGTTCGTCAGATAAAGGAGCTCGCATCATGCTCTGCTGGCGTGCTGCTCGTCTTTCGCTGCAACAAGCTTCGGGGAAACGGTTCCCCGCTTGCATTGTTTGCTAAACGGAGAGGAGAGATGTCATCAGAGATTCTTTTGCAGAGAGCAAGACTGAAAAGAAAGGCGGAGGGATTTCTTCCTGGAATATCTGTGTTTCTTCTTGTATGGAGAACTGCACAAGATTTCTGGTACCAGTCATAGCCGCGGAGACGAAAAAACTTAACTGTTTTGGTTGTACACGGTCTCAAACGTGAAGTCGAAAAGACATAACATAAAGGCTTGTTTGAAATCGAAGGTGTAGGGCTACCTATTCCACATTTCAAAAAGATTGTATTTCCTTAAAATTCAGACGCTTGGGCCTGGCTACGACTCTTCAAACTTGACTGATCATCTATCAAAGAGTCGTACTGGCTGCCGGAAATTCAGGGGGGGGGGGGGGGGGGGGATAATCGGAGTATTCGAAGGAGAAAAGCCCAAGTAGCTGATCGAGGAGAAACTTGGGTAGCGACCCGGACCGATTAATGTATTGGCAAGTGAACCGCTAATATCAATTGGATGCTAAGTTCGGGGAGCCATGAGTACTGTTTTCTTCCACGCACAGAGAACCCAGTAACTCACTGAGAGAGAGAGAGAGAGAGAGAGAGAGAGAGAGAGAGAGAGAGAGAGAGAGAGAGAGAGAGAGAGAGAGAGAGAGAGAGAGAGAGAGAGAGAGAGAGAGAGAGAGAGAGAGCAAACCACTGATGATGGTGCGCACAGTATTCTAAGGGAAGTAAATGCTCTCTGAACTGAAAACATCTCGGGTGTCACCGATCGGCCTTACTTCCCTTGTATACCTCGTTTTGTCAACAAGACTTTGGATTTCGCACGGCCTGTCCGAACTGTCATTCACACACTCACACACACACCAAAATACTAGTAGAAAGATACACACACACCCGAATTTTAGTAGAAAATGAAAAACATGTTGTAAGTTTACAAGGTTCTTCTTGTTTATTTTTATTTCTTGCAACTCCAAACTCATCTAATCAGCAACAGTGCGTTTCAGGTTTCATATTCTTCCCAAAAATAAGCATTCTCTCTCAAGTTCAACAAAATGGTCACAATAAAATGCTGTGTCATTGTATAGCTGCCGAAGCAATCAATACTGTTATAAATCCCAGAAATCCGAAAGCTGGCAAAAAACGAAAGACAAAAAGCAACAAAACCACAGAAACATAAAAAATATAACAGAAATAATGTAACAGAAATAAAATAACTTCAATAACACAGATGCAATTACAATAATCTCAAATCAAATTCACTTCAATCTACTTTAGTCTGAAATAATACTAAATAGCAACAGCATATTATTAACCCACGCAACAATTACTGATTTAAAACCAATATTCCCTACATCACACAGAGATTCATCATGACTGCTTAATTGATTCTGGAAAGGACAACAAGTTTAATATGTAACCAATGAAATCATATTCTGAATAGTTTACAAATGTAATAATTTTCCTGTTGTAAGTTCAGGGGAAGGAAAAAACATGCAGTATATCTTCACCAGCAGTACTTCACAAAAACTGACAGTAAAACTAAAATAATTGTGTTCACATGGGTCTTACAATTTTTCCAAACAAATTTTGAATAGCTTTCTAAATCTACTGGATCATGTCCTAGGACTTGACAGCCTTGTTGATGCAGTTTATGTATGACTCATACTTACTTAATTAGACACATGTTGTTTGATACATGTAGCCCAACTCCATCGAAATTTGGATAACTGTAATTTCCGGCTTCTGGGAAAATGAATGTGCTTCTCAATCCACAACATCTGAACAGGAATGAACTCAACAAATGATCTTTACCAAACCTGGATAGTTTACTAAATAACTCATAGTAATCTGGAATGTGTAGCTGAATTATTTTTCTATTTAAAAAGCTATCTTAGGTTCAGCATGTTACCATATTTCACCTATCATCTCTGAGCATCCACTTAACTCCAAAGAAAACAAACCAACTAGAAAATACTTACTGGAATACAAGCTAATATGCAAGGGAAATAAGCACAGGTTAAGAGTTTCGCCGAGAATTAATGGAACAGCAGCATGTCAAAAATTAATATGAAAACAAGAATTAACCAATATGCAAGGGAAATAACCTCAGGCTAAAGTTCTACTGAGAATGAATGGCACAGCAGCATGCCAGATATGTAAATGAGATATAACCAATAGCTATAAGCACAGATTTGTTGCTTAATAAAGCAGTACACACTTAGATTTGCCATTGTTTGTAGCTGTCCTAATAGACAAGTCTTTTCAGTCATTATACAGCTTTTTATTTTATCATATGCTCACCGAGTTTTTATGCTCTACATGTATACGTACGTACGTACGTACGTACGTACGTACGTGTGTACTTATCAAAAAACAAAGGTACGTTCACTCACATTCCGAAAATATAACTTTACAAGTAACCTGCTCTCTCTTCCCAGATGATTGTATGTCTAATTCCTTTCCTGCAATTCCTTTTCTGTTACAAAAATATGTTTTTTCCTTTCTTCAAAAATACTTGATTTAATCCACATTCATGTGAATTTCATTTGCACCTCAATACAAAGAGGTAAACCAAAAAAAGGCTAAGTATCACGCTGGCTAAGGTATCAAAGTTGATCTGGGTTTCTGTTTCACCTGTACAAACTTCACAGGTGTTCTGCATATGGACTGAATATGTTACTCAGTTGACACTCTTACCGAATACTTGGAGCTTTGAATTTCACGTCACCATTTTCAGTCTGCCTTTTCAGAGAAAAAAACAGTGATCAGTTTCCTGTATTTGGACTGTGTGGTAAATTTCTCTTTGTGTTTCACAGGGAATCACAGATGTTTCATTGAACAGTTTCTTGGATACGTTGCTCTCAATTTGGACCATGGTGAATTTCTCTTTTAATTGTTTCACGGGGAATCACCAATGTTTCAGTGACCAGTTTTCTTGGATTGCGTTGCTCATTCTTTGGACCATGGTGAGTTTCTCTTTGTTTCACAGGCAATCACAGCTGTGGCCTCTCCCTCATGCTTTGTTTTTCAGGTAAGCAGTGACTGCAGCCTCTTCCCGTTCCAGCCAGCGTGCGTTCAGTGCGATGTTTTCGCAGGACTGCTCCACTGTACGTTCTGCAGCTGGCACTGGGTTCTCCTTGAAGAAACTCTGCAAAAACATATGTACCATTAAGTATTTCAGGAATGGAACAAACTAATAAAAAAAATCTCTTACGAATCTGGTGCTTCAAATCCAGTCAGTATGAATAGAAAATCCTGGATATTTAGTGTTCCACAGTCAAATGTTTGAATGGGTAAGGCGTAATAGCCGAATGGTAAGAACGTCAGCCTTCAAGGCGGAAGGTCAGGGGTTTCAATCCCGGCTCTGTCTGGTGGGTTAAGGGCATAGAAGGTTCAATATTTTTTAATAACCCCCCCCCCCCAAACACACAATTGTCAGTAAACATCAACTGGAAAATACATACCCTGACTTCTGCAACCTTGTCGTTTGAGGCAAAGTTCTCCGTGGTGGACTGAAACAGAAAAAGAAGCCAACCATGAGAGTGCATCCATTTTTTTTTAAACAACTGCTTCTTGTATGCCAAGTTAACATGAATATTTCTGAAAGACATAATCATGACAAATAAAATACAGAAGACCAATACTCAACAACAAAATTTTCAATCCAAGACAATACAAGCACACATCTTGTTTTCTTCTCAATCTTCTTTGTCTTAAAACAGTATGCTACGCTGAAAGCATAACAGTTAACGGCTCTGCAAAACGAACACACATGATCAGTCAAAAACAGATTTCTTGCAGTGCATGCAGCACTTAAAAAAAATAGCAAATTGCAAAGACAACAAAACTATCCCAAACCAACCTTGACAAGTCGTGACAGCAGGAAGCCACCTTCATATCTCTCATACAGTTTCTTCCAGTTCTCTTTCACGAACTTCCACGCCATGTCGCGACCCAGCACAGACCCAGTGACCCCAGCAATGACAAACACGCTGTCCTGTGATCGCACTTTGTCCTGCACAAAAACAAAAAGGAAGACTTACATAATATAATTTTTTTAAATATATAAAAAATCTGGTGTATCAAATCCAGTCAGTATGAATCTGAACTCCTGGGTATTTAGTGTTCCACAGTCAAATGTCTGAATGGGTAACGCGTAATAGCCTAATGGTAAGAACGTCAGCCTTCAAGGGGGAAGGTCCGGGGTTTCAAATCACAAAACCAGAAAGTTAAGTTTATTGAACTTTTAAATTTAGATAAAACAAAACATTCACTGTAACTTAGACCTATCAATCCTGCACAAGTTAAGTTTATGGAACTTTAAATTTGAGATACAACAAAACATTCACTTGAACTTAGACCTATTGGTCTTTAAAGTAGTCAAACCAGAAACTCAACAGAAAAAAATAATGAAAGGTGATCACTATTCTCTGGATGTTGCTTTGTGATTATTGCGTTTTGATTTTCTTGAATTCACTTAGCACAGGATCGGATAAAATAGCTATTTCCAGTTACTGTCAGACCATCACTTTTAACTGTAAAGTCACAAGAAATAGAAAGCCAAGACTGTGCACAAGTCAAAGAGTGCAATCATCAGAGAAGCACAGAATTACAGTCGCGTCTTTTGACATTTAGTCAAGTTTTGACTAAATGTTTTAACATAGACTGGGAATCGAGACGAGGGTGGTGGTGTATGTGTGTGTGTATGTCTGCACGTGTAGAACTATTCCGAGAAAACTACAAGACTGATCTTCATGAAACTTCACATGAGTTCCTGGGTATGATATCCCCAGACCTTTTTGTCATTTTTCCGATAAATTTCTTTGATGACGTCATATTCGGCTGTTAGCAAAAGTTGAGGCTGAACTGTCACGCCCTCATTTTTCAACCAAATTGATTTGACATTTTGGTCAAGCCATCTTCGACGAAGTCCGGACTATGGGATTGCATTTCAGCTTACAAGCTTAAAAAATAGTTAATTAGTTTGCTCCTTAAAGTTGTCATTAAAATCGAATTTTCTGATACAGATTCAAAAGTGATCGCATTTATTCTTCATCTTCTCCTGAATTCAAAAATATATAGATATGTCATGTTTACTCAAAAAATGTGCTCAGAATGAAAGAAAATAGGTTCAGTAAGTACTATTATTGCATGCTTCGCGGAGACAAGCGTGACCCACCTCGGACTTCGGGTTAGCCGAGACTATTTGAAGGTAGTCTCGGCGATGACTGTTTTTTTTGTTATTAATCTTTATGACGACTGGCTAAATGTTCTTATATCGCTTCACGAGACTTCTTTTTTTCTTCATCTTTTCCAGGTAACCCTTTCTTCCTGCACATAAATTTCTTACACACCTACATAAACACCTACACACATATATACTGACCGACAAAGCGAACTCCAATGCCCTCTGGATGAGTTCCTTCTTGTCTGTGACCCCCAGAGATCGGCTGATGCGTACTTTCTCCTCCTGCATGTCCGCTTTGTCGTACAGCTGTATCAAAGAAAAGAACACATCGTTATACTGCCCAGTAGTAAGAATCAACCACACTGCAGTTTCTACTTAAAGTTAACACTGTTCTCAGAATATCCCCAGGGTGTATGTGATTAACTACCTATAGTCCTGTTCTGAACAGAGTTTTACAACCTCAGCACAAAAATGCACAGGTACACAAGAACTCAAAGACTGTGAAACAAACAGCTGAGCAGATGCACGGCTTTGTTGTTACCACTCCATCAACACAACAAAAACACACAGTACGACAATGACGCAATGAGCACTTCTGGGGTGATAACACGAGAAAACTCCTGTGATCTTGCCGCGAGGTTCCACCTGTTACCATTGTCTTTTTACCGTATAAAATGCACGACTTACACACGAACTGTTACCAAAGCGACATGCTATTTGGGACCAATGCACGTTTTTATATTTAGTCAAGTTTTGACTAAATATTTTAACATCGAGGGGGAATCGAAACGAGGGTCGTGGTGTATGTGCGTATGTGTGTGCGTGCGTGCGTGCGTGTGTGTGTGTGTGTGTGTAGAGCGATTCAGACTAAACTACTGGACCGATCTTTATGAAATTTGACATGAGAGTTCCTGGGTATGAAATCCCCGAACGTTTTTTTCATTTTTTTGATAAATGTCTTTGATGACGTCATATCCGGCTTTTCGTGAAAGTTGAGGCGGCACTGTCACGCCCTCATTTTTCAACCAAATTGGTTGAAATTTTGGTCAAGTACTCTTCAACGAAGCCCGGGGTTCGGTATTGCATTTCAGCTTGGTGGCTTAAAAATTAATTAATGACTTTGGTCATTAAAAATCTGAAAATTGTAAAAAAAAATAAAAATTTATAAAACGATCCAAATTTACGTTTATCTTATTCTCCATCATTTGCTGATTCCAAAAACATATAAATATGTTATATTCGGATTAAAAACAAGCTCTGAAAATTAAATATATAAAAATTATTATCAAATTTTTTTTTTCGAAATCAATTTAAAAACACTTTTATCTTATTCCTTGTCGGTTCCTGATTCCAAAAATATATAGATATGATATGTTTGGATTAAAAACACGCTCAGAAAGTTAAAACAAAGAGAGGTACAGAAAAGCGTGCTATCCTTCTCAGCGCAACGAATACCCCGCTCTTCTTGTCAATTCCACGTGTTCTGTGAGTTCGACAGCTACTTGACTAAATATTGTATTTTCGCCTTACGCGACTTGTTTTCCTTTCTCGTGTGATCTTGCCGCGAGGTTCCGCCTGTTACCAGCCGAAAGAAAGAAGGGGCATAACCTCACCAGATTGGACATAAATGTATGAAGTCAAACAAATTAACAAAGACCAATACATTATTGGAACAGTTTAACCATTTAGCCAGAAATCAGAAACAGACATGGATACCAACAAACAACTGCAGTAAATCATGAATTATGGTTTTACCTCCAACAATTGGTCAAAGACTTTAGCATCACCGTTGGTCAGCACTGTCACATACACCTGTCAAAACAGAAAACATGCGTCATTTACACACTGCATACAATTTCATGGGTGGGATCCCAAAATGTTGCCAGGACTGAACATTTTGGAAGGCAGGGGTCCAGGGGCCACTAAGGCTCCGGCGGGGTGCAGGGGCAGCGCCCTTGCTGGGGAGTCTAGGGGGGCAGCGCATGAATTTTAGCATTTTAGGGAGGGTTTAGGTGGCCTCTCCTGACTTTAAATTTTAGAACAAACAAGCTTTTTGGAGATGCATAATATATACATCTTGTAAACTTGAAGGTTTTTGTAACTGACCAGCTGAAAATTAATTTTAGCATTTCATGAGGGGGCTATTTGAGCCTCTGCTGGCTTTAAAACTGATAACAGCAAACAAACAACAACAAATAGGGGGGGGGAGAGAGAATGCGCAAAATCAAAAACCTCTATACTTGAAAATGTTTGGTTGTACATGTACAGTGGAGTCCAGATATAACGAACCTGGGTATAACGAAATCCCGCTTTTAATGAACTGCCATTGATTTCCCGGCAGACAGCCTTCTATTTCTTACTTGTTACTTTCCGGCTACATCGAACCTTTTGAACTCATTTGCATAACGAACCCCGCTTATAACAAACACGTTTTCATCGCCCCAGAGCCGTTTTGTCTCTAAAAGTCACAAGGCTACAACGAACTGATGTCAATAATTGTCTCCAAAGACAAAAATACACAAAAATACACAACCACAAGTGCACATCGCATGATGAGCGAACTTTGAACAAACAGCGGGAGGTGCACGGAACAGCCACCGCCGCTGTTATCACTATTCCAATCGGCTGCTAAGCTATGACTGTGCTCTAAAAATAGCAGTACACATCGGGCGTTTTTTGATTTGATAGCAGAGTGTTCATGTGATTGCTTTGAATGTGATTTACGCTCAGTTGATACGGTTTTCTGATCAGAGCTGATCGACTTCACTCCACGTTCAAGATGTTGAAGAGAAAACGCGAATCTTGTTCCCTGGAAAAAAAGAGACTAATTCTCACTGACGTGGATGAAAATGTGTTGAAGAAATGTGAGATCGCGGAAAAATATGCGATACCAAAGTCCACTTTGTCGACCATACTCAAACAAAGGGAAAAGATTGAAGATTCAAACTTTTTACCTGCGCGCAAACGCATGAGATCCGGACCAACTGAAAAACACACTCAACTGGACGACGCAGTGCTAGCATGGTTCAAACAGACACGAGCAATGAATGCCCCAATTTCGGGACCAATCCTCCTTATGCAAGCACAACAGTTCGCCACAGAACTTGGCATTGACAACTTTGTTGCATCGACTGGTTGGCTTGATCGTTTCAAGAAACGCAAAGGGATTGTGTACAAGTCGATCGTGGGTGAGAGTGCCAGTGTGTCATCTGAAATGACCCACGAGTGGAAGACAACACAGTTGCCTGACATTCTGTCTCAGTATCATCCAAATGACATCTACAATGCTGACGAAACTGGATTATTCTACCGCTGCTTGCCGAACAAGACTCTTGCCATGAAGGGTGAAACTTGCGCTGGAGGAAAGCAGTCCAAGGAGCGTCTGACTGTGATGGTGTGTGCCAATATGAGTGGCACTGATCGGATACCGCTCTTAGTCATTGGCAAATTTGCGAAACCTAGGTGTTTCAGTGGTATCGGCACTCTACCATGCCAGTATGCAAGCAACTGAAAAGCCTGGATGACGTTAGTGCTGTTTGAGGGGTGGGTGAGAAAATTGGATGCCAGGATGACTTTAGAAAGACGGAAAGTGGCGCTTCTGATCGACAACTGCCCAGCTCATGGAAAGATTCAAGGCTTGTCGTCAGTGAAAGTTATTCTCCTCCCCCCCAACACCACTTCTGTTCTCCAGCCTTGTGACCAGGGAATTATTCGCAACTTCAAATGCAACTACAGACAGATTGTCATTCACAAATATCTCCTGCACTTTGACACCACATAATATTTCAGTTGTGAGTTGAAAAAAGTAGTCCATCTGTAAACTCTGAATATGCAGATGACCTTTATAAATTATTCAATTGTACTCTGAAATCAAAGACAATGACCAATGACAGTTGAGATCGAAACTCGGTTGTGATGGGTTATCCATTATGGTTGTGATGGATTATCCAGAATAATCACCTCTTCAGCTAACAGAGACAAAGAGGCAGGTCATGGGATAATCTCAAATAATTGTTGAACCATAGCTTGAACCAAATGAGAAACAATTTCAAGTCAGTTTGTTTCAATTAAACACCTTCAAAAGGGCTAACTGCTCAGGTTAAAAAAGAAGGTGGTTTAGACAAAAACAGAAACCGCCAGAGTTATCTCCCTTGCTAATGCTATACAGTCTTCAGATGCTGCTTTTCAATTCATCATTTCAGGAGTTATATTCTAAAATTATTGTTCAATCATAGCTTGAATTAAAAGAGAAATATGTTTAAATTAAGTGTGTTTTACTTGCAAACTTTCTAAAGGACTCAAAGTATCAGAAGGTAAATACCACGGGTTCACAGATTAGGAATGCATATCTTTTCTACAACACCACTAAAGGTCTCTGAATCCCTGCAAGTGAAGTATATAAAGTTGTGGGTGAGCAGAGTTGGGGGCTTTGGGGGCCCGGGTAGCTCAGGTGGTAGAGCACTGGACTTGTGATCGAGAGGTCGCTGGTTCGAATCCGGGCCGGGACGGACACGGGTCAACTTTATGTGCAGACCCAGAGACGGTATCCATCTCCCACCCCCGTGTCACCACAATGGCACGTTAAAGATCTTGGTCATTCTACCATAAGTGCAGATGGCTGATACCACCTAAACACGCATACATCAAAAAGCCGTGAGGGCGTAAAACTCGAATCGTATAAACCAATTCATGTCCAATATAGGCAATTAAGACCTGACGGACAATAAGCCCCTTAAAATTTACTTCTTTTTTTTTGAGCAGAGTATTCATTCTCCTAGCATACAATCACGTCATGTCCCAAATAGATACTAATTCTGGGGACAAAAATATAAATTTAGTATAGAGTTTTCGAATAGATAGCAACAAAGATGCCACATTCGCCAGGATGACATGACATAGCTGCTCCCTACATGTCACTCAATTTGGTCAATTTTGGTATTGGTGAAAGGTAGTTGACCTTCTGTTTACAGAACTGAGTGTAAACAACAGCTGCCAGGGATCAACAAAAAAAGTATTACAAAAAAATATTCCAAAATTCTTTCTGGGACCATCAAGGACGAAAGAAATCCCACCCCTGCAATTTAAACTAATGACAAAGTGGTTTTGCATCATTAATACAGTCGCTATTGCTAAGTGGCCACCCTGCATACTGGACATTTTTAATATGTAATGTTTTAGGAAAAAAAAAGATTCTTTTTTTACTTCCAACCAACCATATTAACAAAAACTTTCAAATGGTAGTCCTTAAACAGTGATTGAAATAAGGGAGAAATAAAAGAAATGGATACTGTGAAGCGGTAAAACAATCTATCTTTATGCAGATGGTACAAAATATTGCGGCAATCAAATCATGATGAGGCTGAATTCTATACATCTAATGCCTGTTGACAGTATCTCTGACAATAAATATGACCGCTACTCTGCAAATGTTTTCCCCAACACAAAAGCAGAACAAACTTACTGGTCCTCTCAAGTCGGCAGGCAGGGCCTTGGTCCCTTTGACATGATCTTCAAAACGTTTTCTGGCCTCTGCCACAGTGGGCTCGTCCCCGTATCGCCCCATGCGAGTCAGTACCAAGTCTCGCAGCATGGTCATCAGGTGACCTGAAACGTAATTCAATGCACAAAATTGTACAATTGTAACAAATGGTAAAATTTTTCTGCACATACACAAATTAACATTATCCGTCATTCAAACAATTAATCACAATGAATAGCCCCAGATATTTTTTTGTTTTGATTCAAATTTTAATCACACACACACACACACTCTGAACCTACTGAGAAAAGAGACCTGTAACAGAAAAACTCACTTATTTTTTAAAAAAAATTTTTAATTTATTATTTTTTTAACTTTTTTATTTTACGAGGATCAAGTTTGATTTTCTTGGTGGTAGTGAACTAAGGTGACAACACCTCAGCCAGGAGTCCATCCACACAAAGCCATCTGCATGCTTTTCAAATCAAAGCATCAGGGGACATTAAAACCCTCAGTCAGACAAGCCATTTTTTCCACATGAGACCATTTCAACGCTCACCCTCATTTGGTTTTGGGTCCCATCCGACACTGGCGGCAATGGTGGAGAAGAGTTTGCGGGCGTATGCCTTGTACTGTGGGTAGGCCTCTGTGTACTGGAGCAGCACTGCCACTGAAGACATGCTGGTAGACAGGTCAGACCACACCGTGAAGTCGTCTTCATTCACGTAGGCCTCTGTCACTTTCAAGACGTCCACTGCAGAACAGCATCCTGCCCTTGCCTAATAGTGGGTGACAATAACACAAGCGTTTTGTTATGCAGTAAATGAGTGACATACATTCTACATGCAGACTGCAAGGAATACTGAAGCATCTTTACTCATATTGAATCATAAGCTTGTACTGGAGTAATACATTTAAAATATAAACAAAAGCAGAGTTTCACAATGACAAAATTATTGCTTCATGAAGTCAGGATTTCACACAAAAATCCCTGAACTAACTGAACTCTTTACTCTGCAAATTAGAAAACACGTAAATCACTAAAATTCAGCTTATTCCAACACAGACACACACACACACCAAAAACATTGTCTCACCAGTGCATACAAGTCATTCTGAAGACCAAGCCTGTCTTTGGGGGGGAGGGACTTGTTCTTGATGGCAGGAATCAAGAGGTCCAGCATGTCAGGGGAATACTGAACTCTGAACACACCAACTGTACCAGTGTTCACCTGTGACAAAAACATAGACAGGAGAGTTAATCATGAAGGTTCATCTGAAGTCTCAACATGTCAATGCTGTTTATAAATATCATATACACAACATAATGCATGGCACCTGACATGCTGTCAAACATGCTAAATGAAAAGAATATCCAACAAGTCGCGTATGGCGAAATTACAACATTTAGTCAAGCTGTCGAACTAACAGAATGAAACTGAACTCACTGCATTTTTACAGCAAGAGCGTATACTCGTAGCATCGTCAGTCCACCGCTCGATGCAAAGGCAGTGAAATTGACAAGAAGAGCGGGGTAGTAGTTGCGCTGAGAAGGATAGCACGCTTTTCTTTATCTCTATTCTTTTTAACTTTCTGAGCGTGTTTTTAATCCAAACATATCACATCTACATGTTTTTGGAATCAGGAACCCACAAGAAATAAGATGAAATTGTTTTTAAATCGATTTCGAAAATTTTATTTTAATAATAATCTTTATATTTTTAATTTTCAGAGCTTGTTTTTAATCCGAATATAACATATTTATATGTTTTGGGAATCACAAAATGATGAAGAATAAGATGTACATAAATTTGGATCGTTTTAAAATTTTTTTTTTACAATTTTCAGATTTTTAATGACCAAAGTCATTAATTAATTTTTAAGCCACCAAGCTGAAATGCAATACCGAAGTCCGGCCTTCGTCGAAGATTACTTGGCCAAAATGTCAATCAATTTGATTGAAAAATGAGGGTGTGACAGTGCCGCCTCAACTTTTACAAAAAGCCAAATATGACGTCATCAAAGGTATTTATCAAAAAAAAGAAAAAAACCGTCCGGGGATATCATTCCCAGGAACTCTCATGTCAAATTTCATAAAGATCGGTCCAGTAGTTTGGTCTGAATCGCTCTACACACACACACACGCACAGACAGACAGAGAGACACACACACACACACTTACACCACGACCCTCGTCTCCATTACCCCTCTACGTTAAAACATTGAGTCAAAACTCGACTAAATACAAAAAACAAACAAAATTCTTTCAAAAGTGTACATGAACAACAACATACCAGTTACCACTGAAATAAGCTCTTTTTTTTTTCTTCTTCTTCGTTCATGGGCTGAAACTCCCACGTTCACTCATGTTTTTGCACGAGTAGATTTTTACGTGTATGACCGTATTTACCCCACCATTCAGGCAGCATACACCAATTTTGGGGGAAGCATGCTGGGTATTTTCGTATTTCTATAACCCACGGAAATCCGACATGGATAACAGGATCTTTTCCGTGCGCACATGGTCTTGTGCTTGCGTGTACACATGAAGGAGGATAAGGCACTAGCAACCTGGGAGATTGGAAAAATGTTCACCCTTAACCCACCAGGCGGCAGCGCCGGGATTTGAACTCACAACCTTCCGATTAGGAGGCCGATGTCTTATCCACTACGCCAGTCAAACTAAGATTGCAAAGAACAGTATTAGTCAGTAACTAACATATGTTAACACACTCGGCTGTATAAAAAGAAAAGAAAAGAAAAAAGAAGGTCAAATCCACCATCTGGAGTGGCAATATTTCTCATTAATTTGACAGAGAAGGTCGGTAAAAGCCAGACACACCTTCACCCATTCCTCAGGTTTGACGTTGTCAATGGTGATGGTGGTGGAGGCTTTGTCCACGAGGACTGTCTTGGCAGGTTTATCAGGACAGGAGGACGTTGACACGCTGACAGGCAGAATCCACATGTAACCATCACCTGCACCAACATTGGGAGCAATACATTTTCATACCATATCATAACCATCCTAATCAGTACAAGAGGTGCTGAACGAGTAGTATCAAACAGACGGATATGGTTCTTTTTTCATTTTTTTTCATTATTTTATTGTCCCATCGCTGGGAAATTCTGGTCCCTTCCTCCCAGTGAAAAGCTAGCAACAACAGAGTCGAGCTACCCAGGTGTCTGTGTTTTTAGGTGTATTCAGGCACCTGCACTTATGGCAGAATAACCGAGTTCTTTTACAAGCCACTGTGGTGACACAGGGGTGGAACATGGATACCGTTTAAGAGTCTGCACATAAAGTTGACCCGTGTCCGTCCCGGCCCGATTCGAACCTGCGACCATAGGATCAGAAGTCCAGTGCTCTACAAACTGAGCTACCGGGCCCCCAAGCAAACAAGGGTGCCGCCCCAGGTCTGGTAGCTCAGTTGGTAGAACACTGGACTTGTGATCAAGGACCACAGGTTCAAATCCTGGCCAGGACAGATGCCTGTCATGCTTTACACAATGAATAAGAGATGGTATCCATGACTCAACCCTTTGTCATCAAAGTGTAGGCATGGGAATTGAAAAAAGTAAAAAAGGCTGAACATTTGTAAGTAATGGCAAAGTAGGGGGGTTCGGGAGCATGCCCCCCCCCCCGGAATTTTTTTTCTCCAAAGAACCCAAATGGTGCAATTTGGTGTCTTCTAAGCTCCAAGTTGGCCATTAAATTCAGTTTTTAGAATCATTTTTGCCTCCCCCATTTATTTTTTCGGCGGACACTTTTGACTTTTCGGCGGAACAAAAAAAAAATTTGGCGGAAATTTGCCTTTCAGCGGACAATTCGCATGCCTGATAGTGGCTCGTTAAAGACATTGGTGCATTCTCCCAGAAGTGCAGGTATCTGATTACACCTATAAAAGCACACACCTGGGTAGCACAACTCTTGTTAACGGCTAGCTTTCCACTGGAAGGAAGTGACCCAACTTTGTCTAACAAAATGATTGACGAAACTCACCTGAAAGATCCATAATATTATTTTTTATTTTAACAAGCCAAACTACTAAGAAATCTTCAATCCTGTGTAACCTTCATGCAGGTGGTAAATATTGTTCAGTCACTTCTATGTTTTTAATTAAGTGATTAATTAAAGTTACCATGCATGCACTAAAGAAAGAAAAAAGAAAAACAACCGACAGACACAGGTACAGACACAAAATGCCTTGCATCAACCCACACAACCTGATTTTTTACCCTCAACTTACCTGCTGCTTTGCCATCAGCACAGAACTTCTGCTGTTCCACAGTCAGCACACGAGATGAGCCGTCTTGCTTCTGGGAGACCTGTGCCACACAACAAATAAACAGAAATCAACATTAATAGGAAGAGATAGATGGTGTTTGAAAAAGAGGGGCTTACCGCAAGTCAGGAGACGAACGAAAAAGCTTCATGTCCTAGCATTTTTAGCTGTAAATTACAGAAACGTTGCTGCACATCTGGAAAAGGTTAATCAATGTGATCTCAAATTAAACCCTTACTTTTACAACTGCAGCTTTTTATTCACAACCAGAAACATTTAAAAAAAACAGCAAAAAAAAAAAAAAGAGTACCCTCACACTTGTGATTCTGAAATCTTCATTTTTACTGACAGTACTAAGAGAGAGCAAGGCTCTGGTTTATACCTAATTTGCAGTTTTGACTAACAAAAACACAGAAATCCTTCAGCTGGCTCTTTGAAATTTAGGGAAAAACATAAATATATACGTAACATTCTCATGTCTGACCTTAAGCACAGGGAATCCTTTCTGAGAAGTCCAGGTGCCCATCATGGTACCCACAGGTTTGCCACTAGCCTCTTCCAGGGCCTTCCACAGGTCTTCCGTCAATGTGTTTTTGAATTTGTGACGGTTCAGGTACAGGTTCATTCCTTTGCGGAAATCCTGCAATAAATAAATGCATAGTAAATGTCAGCAAGCTGTTTTAGCTGTAAATTCTTTGCAACAATAAACAATCACTCTCGCAGTTCAACCTGCAGGTCAACTTAGTTTGACTTGGAAATGATATATCCTAATAGTAATAACATTCAATAAATCCCAAACTCACAGTGTGTAATTTAAAGGTGTAAATAGCAGGGGTGTTGCGAGACATTTTCATGTTGGGACATTTGGCCGAAACTGTCAGAAAGCTTTAGGACATCTTGGAAAATTTTCGACTATTATTTTGGCTCATACAAAGTCACCGCAACATTGAAGCACAAGACTCAAGAGGGGAACACCAATACATACAATAATTGTCTTATGAACACAGATTACAGGGGCGGAGCAGTTAAGCCAGAGGGGGGGGGGGGGGGGGGGAGTACAACCTGGGGTCCAGGGTCCTGTTGGGGGGTCTGGGGGGCAAAGCCCCCCTGAAGCTGAAGAATTTTAGCTATTTTATAAACAATTGATGGCTTATCCTTGATTTTAAACATGATCAACTGGTGTCAGCAGCCACTCATTATTTCTTTTAACGTTAGTATTAGATAATGGCAATTTATCTTCACTGATATCTGCTCCCGACATCATATAATATTGCTATTTCATATGTTACGTGGATTTCCATTGGTCAATTGGGCAAAACTGAGCTCATTGTAAAAGTGATATCGACGACATTTCCGTTGATATCAGTTTTGATATCGACGACCTCTTTATTGCTTCCCCACTTCAAAAACAAAAACACCTACATTTAAAAACAAACAAATATATATGAAAATGTAATGATCCCAGAATTTAGTTGAGCAAGTGACTAAAGACTTTTTGAAAGAAAAGACATTTTTAAATACTGAAAAGTACAAGAAAAGAGTGAACAAAAAGAAATAATAATCAGAGGGAGGGATATGGAACAGCCAAAACTGAGACAAATACTTTTGTAATTTCTTTACAGTAAATACAAAATGTCCAGAGAATTAGCAATATATCTAACATTGACTGACTGTGTGATGATATCTTCTGCTATTGGTCTGTTTCGACAGTGATATCAAAATCTCGACCTCCGGTCTCGATTTTGATATCACTGTCTCAACAGACCATAGCAGAAGATATCATCACACAGTCCGTCAATATTGGGTAGTATGGTTAGAAGGAAGACATGTCGCATACTGTGACAATTAACTCTTCCCCCGGCTTTACAGACAGAAAAAAAAAAAAAATTCACAGACAGATTTTTTTTTTTTTTTTTTTTTTTTTGGGGGGGGGGTCTGGAACCCCTGTAACACCCCCTCTAATCCGCCCCTGGATTATATGTTGCTTACTGCAACTGAAACAATCAGCTTTGCTGATTTAACTACATCAGACGCCAGTTCTCTGAAACTTTTTCAAACCTTTAACTTTAATTTCTTGAAAGTAAAACTCTTCCAATCTTGTGCTAATCTTGACAAGCCTTGGGAAACATGACTGGTAAAACACCAATAACAAACCGTGTAGGGTGAGCCATTTTGCTTGGTTACCACGATTTGGAGGACGCTTTTCATTCTCTGGCTCAGCAGATTTCGATGCGCGGTGACTATCGTCTGCTATGTCGTCTGCTTCGATCGACTCGACAACACTACTACCACTCACTCCGACACTGTCCACATTCGCGGTGTTCCTGTCATTTTGTCCGGAATCACTTAACTTGGCGAAGCGTAGCAAACCTTGGCCAATTTATTTTTTTTATTTTTTGGTTGAACATGATGTTCAAATCCAAATCGAAAGCACTGACTGACTGATAAACTATCGCGAACCGGCGAACGCAAACGCTGAGAGTGTGGTTTCCCTTGTCCAAGGGAAACCACTCTGGCATCTATATTTTTTGGCAATGGCTTCCGTTCAAAACATTGATGTTTCGGTTTTTGTATTCGCGAAGGAAATAAACGTCAGTCAGTTGACTAAGTACATCGGCAGCAGTTTTAGCAATCAAAGCCTGACCAATACAAAAAAAAAACGGACATTTGGCCGATAGGGACATGTAAGTTTCAGCCAAAGTAAAAAAAAATCGGCGATTGGCCGAAGGGCCGACCCAAACGACACCCCTGAATGGTGTCAAACAACTCAGAAAAAAACATGCATTTAAATTATTCCCCACACAACCAACTGCCAGTATAAGTCTCAGCTCGCTATGGGCAGTTGCATATATTTCATACTTTTTTTCTTAAAGTACTCAAGATATTGCTGATTACTTTAGCGCTGGATTATAAGAAACACTAAGTGGAAAGCAAGCAAACTTACAGCATCACTGGATTACAAGAAACTTAGTGGAAAGCAAGAAAACTTACAGCATCACCAATGTAGTCATGGAGCATTCTGATGACAGAAGCACCCTTGCTGTAAGAGATGGCGTCAAAGATTTCGTCCACCTCTGAGGGTCTCCCTACCTCCACCTGCCAACACGCAAGCAGCAAAGAACATCTTATGTCATATACTTGAACGGGGAGATGGCTAAATCATAAATAAAATCAAACATACTGGGAGAGAGATGTTTCACTGTACTGTAGCTGTGATGAACGGACACCCATGGGACCAGCATAAAGTGTCCTTTTCTTAAAGGCACAGTGCAGCTCACAGCCTTCGTTTCGTGTTTTTGTTGCAACTGAGTGCATTTACAGTTCAAAAATCCTCCTATGGTAGTAAAACAAACCCAAAACTACCCAACGACGACATATGTGAAGCTCGACAGTTTCTTGTTCACGCGAGTGCATAAATTAACCTAGTTATTACGTGGTGTTTGGTCGGAGTTCGATTCAACTGAGTGATTCCGGCCTCCATTTTGTTTTGCACAAACTCATGATGACATCTGACATAGTTTGCTTAGTGACGTGTCTTTTTGTGCATGATGTGGTGATCTACCTGATCTAAATTTAGATCCAAAAATAGGCCAAGACCAGCCGGGTCCGAGTACGAAATTAATTCGTAAAAAAATCGCAGTTCTTGACTCTTTGGGTGCGAGTCAATGAAACTTGGTAGTTCTTCTAACGGATAGCTGCCTGAGGTATGACTAAAAGCCCCAGGGGCTCTGTGCACCTGGATTTGACAAGTTCAGTACCTTTAAGGTAAATTTATAGACAAAGGGACTGCATGAAAAGTCTTTTATTGGGAGGTGACTTCTCATCGGAGGGGCCTGACATCACACGGACCATACTAGTCTAAATCAAACCAAGAGTAACTACTTTCACACAAAAAAAGATCCTCTATGCTTTGGCAGTCAAACTGCAAAAAAAAGGCATGTAACTTTGTTGCTCAGACTATTTCCTTTACCTCAATGGGATGGCTGTTGTCGAGAGCGTCCAACTCCAGAGCCCTGCCAAGGTCTGAGTTGATGAACTGTGTCCACACATCATACTCTGGGAAGCAGTGGTCCACACACAGGTACTCGATCCACGACGCAAACCCTTCGTTCAGCCACAGGTGGGTCCACCATTCCTGCAACAGACAATCACAAACCTCACTCACTGACTGCTGTGAACTGCTCCGATTAAGCAGCACATGCTCTTTCCTATGTCATGCTGACTGTTTCTCACTTGAAATTTGTGTGGTCAAAGCGATGGAGTCAGATGAAATTCGATCAGAAACTTTCTGTCAAATGTACAATTGCATGATTTGTTCATTGCTTGGCGTGGATGCTGAATAGTTATGTAGGTCTCTCTGGATAGGAAGAAATCAAAATTGTGAAAAAGCGTAATCAGAGAAGGGTACATTGTGTGAAAATGTTTGTGAGAACATTTCAACTGTTAGCATCCTGAATGTGAGCATCCTGAATGGCTGCAGTGAGGTCAATGAGAATCCTTCTGAGTACCAGACATAATCAGACAGGAGGTGTCTTTTTTTAGGCATGGGAATTCCAAAATAGAACAAGAAGGGCAAAGTCCATACGACTCACATGCTTGACCTTGACCTTTACATGACCTTGACCTTCTGGGTCAAGGTCAAATAACTAAACCTAGCAATGACATCATACACTAAGAACTGCTTTACACATTTTTCCTACCAAAATACATGTGACGGTCATCCAAGGTCATGCAACACAAAGCTGTTAATTCAAGACATAGGAAGTACAATGGTGCTTATTGGCTCTTTCTACCATGAGATATGGTCACTTTTAGTGGTTCACTACCTTATTTTGGTCACATTTCATAAGGGTCAAAGTGACCTTGACCTTGATCATATGTGACCAAATGTGTCTCATGATGAAAGCATAACATGTGCCCCACATAATTTGAAACAGTTATCTTCCATAGTTCAGGGTCAAGGTCACTTCAAAATATGTATACAATCCAACTTTAAAGGACCCTTGCGACCTTGACCTTGAAGCAAGGTCAACCAAACTGGTGTCCAAAGATAGGGCTTACATTGCCCTGTATAGCATACATAGCTAAGGTTGCCATTCTCGATAACTTCAGAAAAAAATGCGAAAATGTGAAAAATGGTCGTTTTTAAGACAACAATTACGGCCCCTGTGACCTTGAACTTGAAGTGAGGTCAAGTTGCCGCACATGTTTTTTGAGATCTTGTAACCATACACCATCAGGCCACATCAGGTGTTGATAGACTTAATAGTGTCCAAGAAATATCCAACGTTAAAGTTTTCCGGACGGACGGACGGATGGACGGACGAACGGACGGACGACTCGGGTGAGTACATAGACTCACTTTTGCTTCGCATGTGAGTCAAAAAACCTGAAAATAGGCCGAGGTCCAGGGGCCGTCTAAGCCCCGGCGAGGTACAGGGGCAGAGCCCCGTTGGGGGGACCAGGGGGGCAAAGCCACCCGTAAGGAAATCGAATTTTAGCATTTTAGACCAATATTTGATAGTTCTTGTGTAAGCAAATAATGGATAGAGAGACAATAGTATACATATAATTTAATTTACCTTTTTTTTGCCACGGACAATTTTTTATTTTCGCTGAAACGTAATTTCCTTTTTGCGGAAATCCGCGATTTCGCGGACAATTCCCATACCCGCTCTTGTTGGAAAGTCACAAACAAAATGCGAAGAAAACTAAACTGAATTAACCACAATTTCATGGAATTAAGTAGAGTTATGGAAAAAACAGAAGTACAACGTAAGGAACTGCTCTCACCATGGTGACCAGGTTTCCGAACCACTGATGGGCAAGTTCATGGCCTACAACAAGAGCGACCCACTGCTTGACTCGTGCCGAGGTGTTCTTGGGATCAACCAGCAGGGCTGTTTCCCGGTACGTCACCAGGCCCCAGTTCTCCATGGCACCTGGACAAAAGTAGGATATTTATAGCAGTAGGATTATTTGTAACTGATTTCATGTACTGAATACACATTAGGTTACTTGTAACTGATTTCATGTGCTGAATACACAATCAGATTACTTGTAACTGGTTTCATGTACAGAATACACAATGGTCTAACTAGTAACAGGTGGTGTATTGTGAAGTGCATCACCCTTGTCATTGTCTGAAATGTGACATACTCACACACAGAGTGACCACTGCTATTAACAGCAGAATGCAGAACTTCCCTCATCCCAACTCCTGCAACCCATTCCTTTTTCTCTGATGTATTAACCATTGTTGAGGCTTGTCTAAGTTGAATGACAAAACAAGTACTGATGCATATCCACAACAGATATGAAATCTATGCAGTGCAGCAATGTCTTCGTCTTTTCTTGCGTCATTCAGAGTGATGTGCAAGCAACCAATCCAATTACCAGATATTTCAATTTGTGTTCCATCTTACCAGCAGAGAAGTCAGCGATAGCAATGAGGTCCATCTTGGGCAGAGGGTAGGCTATTCCAAAGTAGTCCTTGTAGAAAGGCAGAGTCTTCACAGCAACCTGCAGACACACACACACAGTAATGAATGTAAAAATGTGTACGCCAAATTGTTTGTTCATGAAAAAGAATCATGCAGTATGTTGTACTGAGCAGACTAATAATATCTCTCAAGATGTAATAAACAAAATCTCACATAAGACAGTGTTTTCAAAATTACAGGAGAAACAAACTACAAACACAAACAAATATAAGGGAACAAGAAGCCATCTCCCACCCCTCCCAACAAACTCAAAACAGAACTAATGAACACACGGATCAGTGATTATCAAATCAAGAATGACACAAGCAGATGTTAAACACGGCTGGAATCTAGGCTGTCTCACCTCCAAGGCAAACCGTCCTTGCTCCTTCTTGCCAGTGGGAGTGAAGACTCGAACCAGAACCCCATCAGAATCTTTGTCCTCCAAGTAGTCAAACTCTCCAACCACAAACGCCAAAAGGTATGTGGACATGATGGGCGTACGTTGAAATGTCACAACTTTCTGATTGGCATCTGACTCCAGGGCAGTCTCTGTTGTCACAGGCTAATAGGGAGAAAAAAATGTAATCTGTGATTAAATAATCTGCTGAAGCCAACCACATGCAATTCAAAGCTAGTCCATAAAGTTATGTGATTTCACTGCAAAATGTAGATGACATGTCACTCTCATTAGCATCAAAAAGTGTCCCGTCAAAATGGGTCCAATATAAAAATGATTCAAGAACAGTTTGTCAATACTGTGAATATAAACTTGATGAAGGTTTTTAAAGGCAATAAATCAATCATTAAGCTTACTTGTAAAAATTATATTTCAAAACAGGGTGACGCGTACTATTCCGATCTTCAACTACTGCTTCAATCCAAACATACATTATACATATGACTGGAATCAAGACCACAAATGGAAATATTTTCAACCAAGAAACTAATGCTGAGGCCTGTTCGCTAACACAGTGCAGTTTTCCAACACACTGATTTACAGGACAAGATGAAGATTGCACATAAACCACTTGCCATGTTTGACAGTATGACCCTGTCCTTGGGACCGACCAACGTCACATCAAACGTTGCCTTGATAGCAGGTTCATCCCAGCATGGGAACGCTCGCCTCGCATCCGTAGCCTGCACAAAATCATACAATTTTGATAAACTAACTTCAGTTTTGATAAGCCTACACCACAGCAAGTACCCATATGTACGAATCCAACCATGGTCTACACAGAAACAAGCATACAAATAACACAGCTTTACATTCTTTCATACATCAACATGCAAACGAACACACAAAGACAGACACCCCATCTTTCACACACACACTCTCTCTTTCTCACTCTCTCACACACACACTTCATCTGCTCCACAATTGCTGTCACATCTCATCACAAACTCACCTCGAACTGGGTGACAGCAGCAAATCTCTCCTTTCCATCGGGGGTTGTGTACTTGCTGCGATAGAACCCTTTCATCTTGTCATTCAGCTGCCCAGTGAAGCTGAGCTGAAGAACACCTTTGCCAGGCTGTGAAAAAAAATTACATTGGATTAACATTAGAACTTGTGGTCCAATAACACAACTTCAGGCATCTTCAAACATAGTTCGAACCAGGTTAAACACGTACACATCTGAATATACTGTAAATGACATCATTTACTTGACCCATACATAATAGCAGTTCATATCTAGACAAATTGTACTGGACAAAATCCAACACATTGTCTCGAAAATTTCTAAAATAAATTTTCATTTAATTAATATACTTACTCAACTCACATAAATAGAATTACCGTCCTTACGGACTTTGTTTTCTTTTGGGAGTTCCTCCCCCTTTACCAGGGTAGAGTACTACTTCAATACCTAAGCAATGAACTGAAGTTAATGCTATTTATGTGAGTTGACGTAAGAATATGTTATTGAATGTTTTTTATGCTTCTCTGCGACAATAAATAATTATTCTCTTAGACTTAGGTCATGTTTATATTTTGATATGAAGTATGTATTTACATATATCTTTTTGTTGATACAAAATACAATGATAGTTTTCAAGACTGAACAGCTAGGATTCAGGCTTTCTGCGTTTCAAACTGACTGGTGAGTTTACTGAAATTTACATTAAAATACAAAGTTATAAGGATGGAACTGGAAGTTATACAACAGTAAGCTCATTTCCACCATTTTGTAACAATAATAAAAAATTAAAATTAAAAAAAACACAGTTATGTCATCTTAATGCATGATTTTAGCTTTGAATACATGTCCCAAGTGGCCAACAGTGCTAATGCAAATACATGTACATGTACTATAGAAATCTGAAACAGCCAGGCAAAAGTTAACTCTCCCTGTTTGTAAATGGTCCAAGGGTAGCAACCTTTTTTATATTTAGTCAAGTTTTGACTAAATATTTTAACATCGAGGGGGAATCGAAACGAGGGTCGTGGTGTATGTGTGTCTGTGCGTGTGTGTGTGTGTGTGTGTGTGTGTGTGTGTAGAGCGATTCAGACTAAACTACTGGACCGATCTTTATGAAATTTGACATGAGAGTTCCTGGGTATGAAATCCCCGAACGTTTTTTTCATTTTTTTGATAAATGTCTTTGATGACGTCATATCCGGCTTTTCGTGAAAGTTGAGGCGGCACTGTCACGCCCTCATTTTTCAACCAAATTGGTTGAAATTTTGGTCAAGTAATCTTCGACGAAGCCCGGACTTCGGTATTGCATTTCAGCTTGGTGGCTTAAAAATTAATTAATGACTTTGGTCATTAAAAATCTGAAAATTGTAAAAAAAAATAAAAATTTATAAAACGATCCAAATTTACGTTTATCTTATTCGCCATCATTTGCTGATTCCAAAAACATATAAATATGTTATATTCGGATTAAAAACAAGCTCTGAAAATTAAATATATAAAAATTATTATCAAAATTAAATTGTCGAAATCAATTTAAAAACACTTTCATCTTAGTCCTTGTCGGTTCCTGATTCCAAAAACATATAGATATGATATGTTTGGATTAAAAACACGCTCAGAAAGTTAAAACAAAGAGAGGTACAGAAACGCGTGCTATCCTTCTTAGCGCAACTACTACCCCGCTCTTCTTGTCAATTTCACTGCCTTTGCCATGAGCGGTGGACTGACGATGCTACGAGTATACGGTCTTGCTGAAAAATGGCATTGCGTTCAGTTTCATTCTGTGAGTTCGACAGCTACTTGACTAAATATTGTATTTTCGCCTTACGCGACTTGTTTTTATCAACTGGCATGAGCACTGTTACCTCCCTTCTTCCACTGGCATACTCTCTGAGTTGTCAATATTCACTGAACCTCTCTTTGCACTTGTTTCTTCTTTTTTTGTTACCAAAGCTTTTTTTTTTTTTTACATTTAGCTGGTAGTTTGGGGAAATAACTATCAGGTTTGCATGGGTTGTGGAAAGGTGACCTTTCTTGCAAAACCTCGTACAAACATTGGAGGGGCCTAACACGCGCTTGTTTCTGACACACCCCTCACTAGTGATTGGCCCCTCCAATGTTTGTACGAGGTTATGCAAAACAAGGATGCTCTCCCACAAACCCGACAGTTATTTTTGGAATTTGTCTAACGCACCTGTATAGCCAACCACTGTAGATAAAAACCATGAAGATATATATTTATTACCTTCAGCTCAGCAGGGAAGCTGATGAGGGCCAGTTCTTCTTCCTTGTCATAGCTGATATCTCCCTTCAGCTCTGAACTACCTAAAGTAGAACATTCAAAAATAAAACAAACAAAAACATTTAACACATTGTGACTGATTATAAGACTAGTTAGTTGTAGTTGCAGTCAAAGCGTTTTGATTTAAAAAAAAATTGTTTTAATTGTTCTAAAAGAAAGAAATATAACAGTGACTGCATACACAAGCAAATGATAAATTAATCATCTGTGAAAATATCCTGTGCATGTACAAAATATTCATGTAGCTCAGAGTCAGAATGTTAAATTACACACAAGGAGTTGAGAATGTCATAGATAAGGTGTGATGCAATCTTATTTTGTAAACTAAGCCATTGACACACTTTTTTCCCATCCAAGTGTCTATGTAGGCTATGGTGCTACAAGTGCACTGGTATTGTACACTTATTTCTGAATGTAATACTGGATGGCCATTACCTTATCACCTTGTAAATAACAGACACTTGTACATGCAATACATTATACACTAGACTGTCTCTCTAGTCCCCTTGACATACATAAATAAGCGCAGAAAAGATTCATGCTGTCAGCTACATGTAGACATACTAATATATACACTATCTTGATGTCACACATGTGCACACCTTGCAATAATGGCTTTGTCCCATTGTCACACTGAACTTATCAGCCATACAAAGTAACATGTATATTGAACACACCGGACAACAGTTAATTTGGTCAGGGTGTGTGTGAGTGCATGAGACTGTGTGTGTGGGTCTATCACTTTAAATTACACTAACCATTTTATTTTACTTAATTTTATAACTCTTTTGAAGAACTGAAGTGTCAATGTCATCAGATTGTATGATGGAACAATAAAATGTACAAATCATTTGCTATTTTGTAACTCTACATACTCATGTCATGCTGAAGTGTATTTTTTTGTCTGTTTTTATACTTGGCATTATATTTATATATCTCAATCAATCAATCAATATGAGGCTTATATCGCGCGTATTCCGTGGGTACAGTTCTAAGCGCAGGGATTTTTATTTTTATTTTTTTATGCAATTTATATCGCGCACATATTCAAGGCGCAGGGATTTATTTATGCCGTGTGAGATGGAAGGGTTTTTTTTTACACAATACATCACGCATTTACATCGGCCAGCAGATCGCAGCCATTTCGGCGCATATCCTACTTTTCACGGCCTATTATTCCAAGTCACACGGGTATTTTGGTGGACATTTTTATCTATGCCTATACAATTTTGCCAGGAAAGACCCTTTTGTCAATCGTGGGATCTTTAACGTGCACACTCCAATGTAGTGTACAAAAACATACATCAATTTTTCACAGAAAAAACGATTGACTGGTTATAAGTAAGTCGACCTTGCAATATTTTCTTATATCCGGTCAAACCGGTTACAGAAAACACCGGATATAAGAAACCTAAAGTTTGGGTCCCCACGGGTTTCTTACAACCGGTCTATACTGTACCTTTAAAAACTGCATCCTTTATTTCAATCTCGTCACAGTTGAGCTTGATGGTTTTTACAGCATTCTTTACCTGCAAGTTCAAACATTTTATGAAATGAACAATCCTTGACATACAATGTAAACAAGAACCTACATGCACATGCACGCTCAAATCAAGTACATAATGTAGGCACAAGCATTACCAACACAAAATTAGTCTTTCACTCTTTGAAGAATGAGTTTCAAGGGAATTAAAAACGCTGGGGGTCCAGGGGGCCAAAGCTGAAGCATTTGGACCTTGTAAAATTTGTATTTGCTTTCGCGGAGATTTGGATTGCTTGATAACTGCCAGAGTTCCATACCACAGCCGAATAGCCCCACAGCCACAGGGTAAATTTATCCTTTTCAACGCTATTTAAAGCAATTGGGTACATTTCGGTTCCACATCATTATAACCCCATTCCTGTCCTTAAAGGTCCTTGTCTACATTTTTATACCGAAATCGCCATTTGACCATTAAAATGCAGTCTATTATCTACAAATGTCAACAATACACCCCCTTTCGATCAGGAAAGATGAAGCCAGTGTAGCCGTTTGAAAATTCATTGTAGTATTCCAGCGTAGTACTCATAGTAGGATATCCTTATTTGGAAAATGCCAAGCGCAAAACTCCTCTCAAATCCCGTGCATTTCGTGCGTTTAAAAAAAAGCGTGGACAGCGCTCCAGAGTCAAACTGTTGCTGCACTTGTTTGGGCGTGGCTATAAGCATAGTGACATGAATTTGATTGGTCAGTATTTTTAGGCAAAGCACATGTTCTCAGTAAACAGAAAACAAAATATTGGAAGCGTTCACGAGTCACGCTACCCAAAAATAAAATCTTTTTTTACATATATTTTTTTTTCTATAACTTTTTTACCCATGGTTCATTCATCATCTGACATAACTTTTTAGCAAAATCTAACCATAAGATTATTGAAAAAAAGCAAAAATGCAGACGACCACCTTTAAGCCTAAGAGTAAGACTAAGACTAAGAGGCCAAAAATATGTATGCCTGTACAGGCTGTAGGACATGATTAATATATATCCTGAAGAAGTTCGGTTTTACACAATGACATCAGCTTTATGAATGTGCGACAGCTGGCACCGATCCCTTCCAGCAGGTCCGTGCTAATCATCAAATATTACTTGACTTTGTTTCCACAATTTCTCAAAAATAAATGATTAGATTTTCGAATTACCGGTACTGTTTGCACGTACCTCCACTTCGATCTCTTCAGAGCCGGCGAATGTAAATGCAGTCAAATCTGGCTGAAGTCTGATTTTGTAGTTCACTGGAGTGACATCTTTCGGAAGACGTTCGAACTTCTTGTTCTGAGGCATTTTTCTGTCGGAAATTGCACCAAAAGACCTGAACTGCAAACGATGAAATAGCAAGTTTGGCTTGCACAAGTTCAGCAGCAGCGACACAGACCGACAACAAAGCAGACGGCACTGTGAGTGTGATCTCGCGAGACGAGGGTTTAGGGTGACACTTGTCCTAATTTGTTCTCTGCATAATCTGAACACTTCAGCAAACACACAAGGCCGAAATCTGGAGAAACTATACATAGAAATATTACAACATTAGATTTTTGACTAAATCGAGAACAAGAACTGCACGTGTGCTGCTTAACTTCCGGTTTCAAAACGAGGTTCATACCGGGACTCGAAAGGGACCGTGCTTTTCCGTAATCTTGAACTTTAGCGTGTTAAATTCATAGCTCAGAATCCAGTGACATTCTTTACTTATTTTTGATAGAAGTCCATGTAAGCAAGCCAAAGAACATTTATCGTGAAATTAATTGACGGATTGAGCTTCAAACTTAAGCATAATTAATTAATTTGGTTGTTCAATCGACAAAAATGCACCGACGTGCATGTGATGATGTGTACGTTGTCAACCATGGGACATCATTTACACGAAAGAGTTGTCTCCCTTGTCCGATCATACGGATAATTCCTTTTTTGACCCATGTAAACAAAATGCATTCGTACAGTTCATCGGAGTTCATTCCGTAACTTCAAAGGGATCTAAAATGACTTGTTATGATTATAAGTGGTTCTACAAATTTGGAGACTTAAATGCCTCTGAATTCTGAGCTATGAATTTAACACGCTAAACTGTTCAAGATTGGCACTAATCTCATGCCTACTACGTTGTTTTCCCCCTCTGTTTCAAGCAGAGAGACGAGAGAGATCAGTCTCCAGAGACTTGGGGGGGGGGGGGGGGTCAGTAGCACGTACGCTGGAACCTATTAACAAATAAACAACACTAGCCGTATGACAAAAAGGAGAACAGTACCTATAACAGACGGCGGAAGGAACAACTATAGTGACTTGACATAAAAAAAATCAATAAAATCACTGAATAAAACCGGCTTATACCGACAAACAAACCCGGCGCTTGAAGCAAAACAAAGCAAGGACACGCAGCGGTCACACAAACACTGACTGACACACACACACACACACAAACAAACACAGCCTGTACACAACTGAACACACACACTCGGCCACACTCAGTAACAGGCTGATCATGTGACACACGTACACACACACACACACACACACTCACCGTGCACACACACATTGACTTCAGTGAAAGAAATTAAATTTGACATTTCTGTTTCTGCTATTGTCTTTCTGATGAATCGGTTCTTCGACTGAACCGGCTGAAACGGCGCGTGCACCGAGTGGTTAGATATACGTCCCTTGAATGAGAATGGTTTTATCTATAAATAGAATCACTCGCACAACTTATGATACAAGATTAACATTTTGAAAACAATTATTTTGCAATGAGATCAAATTTTATCGCTGTTTGCAAACATGATGTCCACAGAAAACGGAAGTTATTGGAGCGGTGTGTGTGATTATGTCACTGATATCATCGGTACCTCACTTTTGTGGGTGAAGCCATTTGTTCTGAGAAACGACAAGTCGGTGTGAACTCATTTGTGCGGTTTACACGAACAAACACACAGACACATACGTACACACACAAAGACACACACACACACACACACACACTAGTTGACTGAATGTAAAAAAAAAGGCTTAAGAAGACCTTCGAGGGAAAAAAGAGCAGCCAAAACCCTGGAGAAAAAATAACGATGCAAGCAGAGCACATGTAGCCTCCAAGAGACGATACATACCCTTGCAGCATAAATATATTGTGCGGGAGACGCTGTACCTCCAGAATTGGTCTCCATTCGCATTCTAGAAATTGAACTGTTTGCCACCCATCCGTTGCACCGACGTGAGACTCCATCATCGGGGTCGGCCCGCTATTGCGCGGGCCGCTATTGCGCGGGGCCGCTATTGTGCGAATCTTTAGGGTTAGGGTTAGGGTTAGATTCGCGCAATAGCGGCCCCGCACAATAGCGGACCCGCGCAATAGCGGCCCAGCCCCCCATCATCATGGTTAATGTTTCAATTTCCATATATATTTCGGTAAAAATGCAAGTAAGGCATGTCCTTGGGGGAAAAAACGGTGGTGGTGGTGGTTATGTGTGCAATTTATTTTTCATAAACCTTGACCAACGAGAGAGAGAGAGAGAGCATAATCTGGTTTGACCAGCTTGCATTTTTGTTCGGAGAGCGGGGGGAAGGGGGGTGGGGGTTGGTCATGTCTCCTTTCTTAAAAAAAAAATGTAATGCAAGTTCGTTTGTACCTCACCCATGTGTGTGTGTGTGTGTGTAGAGAGAGAGAGATACAGAGAGAGAGACAGAGAACGAACGAACGAACGAACCAACTTTATTTTTCGAGGGTAATGGAGTAGATACAGCAAAGATCTTTTTTCATCCAGCCCTCGCCCAAGAGGGAATTAACTAACCAGTGCATAATATTAAAGCAGAAGAAGAAGCAAAGCAAAAACATAAAAACATGGTTATTAAATCAGACAAAGAGGAAAAAAAAATGTTCATAGCATACATGGTCATTGGTAATGGTATACATTAAAACACACACTTTGACACACACGGTCACATGCACACAGACACACACAGACATACATGCACATACAGACACACACGCACACAGACACACGCACACACACATACACACACACACACACACACACACACGCACGCACGCACACACACACACACACACACACACACACACACACACACACACACACACACACACACATGTACACATTGTACACATAATCATTAAAAAAAAAAAAAAAAACTTAACTGAAATGAAATGATTATACAAGTAGATCTTCATGTACTTATCAAACAGCAGTACCTGATCGAGGCATTAAGTGCCACACGACGATGAAAGCATATACAAAAAAGTATGTCTTCTAAAACTGGCAACAGAAAGTGGCTGTCTGAGAGAGACTGGTAAACCATTCCACAGAAATGGACCTGAATATGCCAGACTAGTTTTATACAAGTCAATTCTAGGGAGGGGAACATTTAGTTTCTTCGTGCGGCTTGATGAAGTCTCAGTTAATAATATTCTTTTAGTTAAATAGTCTGGTACACGTCCAAGAACTATTTTATGCATAAACCTTGCCTTGTTAAACGCTAGTCTGGATGAAAGTGGAAGAATTTCAGCTTTTTTGTAGTCATGATTAGAGAGGGTGCTGTTTTTCAGCAGAACAACTTTTACTCCGCGTCTGTGCAAAGATTTTAGGGGTCTTAAAGCTGCATCACTTGCAGAATCCCAAAGGGTTGATGCATAGTCTATTCCAGACTGCACATGCGCTTGAAAAAATGTTCTGCGCGCATCAAAATTTAGAAAATGTTTAATCTTTGCAGACTGATGAACTTTTTTTGCTGTAGATTTACATAAGTTACTTACATGAGGGCCCCATGTTAGATTGTTGTCAATAGTTACACCCAAAATTTTGTGTTCACTAACCTCGTTTATCAGCTGACTATCAACAGAAATGCACTTCTTTGGTTCCGACATGACTTGTCGTTTTTGACGCGTAGTAATTAGCATATACTTTGTTTTTTCTGGATTGAGAGACATGTGGTTTAAATGCGTCCATTCTACAGCATCATCGACACACTTCTGAAGCGTGTCGACTACCGAAGTAATATCATCACCTGAGGTATGAATAGTAGTATCATCAGCTAGCATATCACACTGTCCAGAGGATATGTGTAATGGTAAGTCATTGATGTAGACAGAAAATAATAAAGGTCCGAGGACCGAGCCTTGTGGGACCCCATATAAAATTGGCATTGCTTCAGAGCTCGAACTGTTAAAGGTAACTTTTTGTGTTCTTCCCGACAAAAAAGAGGCTATAAAAGTCTGTGTGGGCTGTGGTAGTCTATAAACGGAAAGTTTCCGCAAAAGGAGGGCGTGATCAATAACATCAAATGCCTTTGCAAAGTCCATAAACAGTGCTCCACATAACTTATTAGAGTTGATTTTTGATAACCAAGAGTCCACCAGTTCTGTCAGTGCCGTATGTTTAGGTCTAAAACCAGACTGAGTTTCATGAAACAAATTGTTTGATGTAAAGTATATCATAATATGGTCATTGACATGTTTTTCCAGTAGTTTTGACAATACTGGTAAAACGGAAATCGGTCTAAAATTTGAGGGATCTGTTTTATCACCTGCCTTAAAGAGGGGGATCACTTTAGCTTCCTTGAAAGCTTTGGGATAAACACTTTTTTCAATACAGAGATTGTAAATATACGTTAGAGATTCCGCTATATGTGGGGCTGATAATCTAAGAATTTTGCTGTCTATTTCATCAGTTCCCTTTGTGCTACTTTCTTTCAAGTGAGTTAGAGAATTATATACTTTGGAGACTGACAAAAAAGGTATAACTTGTGCCTCGTATTTAATTTTGGTGTCACAGTACTTGCGCAAAATGTGTAAATTGTTTTCATCGGATTTGTCAGTTTTTATTACTTTACTTGCAACTGAACAGAAGTGATTATTAATTTCATCTGGCGAAATATCGTTTTCGTTCCATGATGTGGTCTTTACACATTTATTAGTTAAAAGATTAATGGCTTTCCATGTTTCCTTGGAACTCTTGCCTTTCTTAAGAATGTCTTCGAAGAACTGCTTTTTTGACTGTCGAGTCATATACTGACATTTTGCTTTCTGTGTTTTGTACTCTTCAGATTGGCGGTCGATCCGGCATAGATAATCTCGGTAATGTTGGGCTTCTATAATTTCAGGAGTGATCCACCCTGGCCGATATGAATACTTAATTCTTCTTGACCTTTTAGGTGCATGTTTATCTAAAACTTCGCGAAATGTAGAATACCATGTTTTTAAAGCGTCATCAGGATTGGTCTTGTTATATATCTCACTAAACGGTGCAGAACGCATGTCTTCAAGAAAAAGTACTTCATTAAACTTAGCAAATGACCTGTACGTGAGGACAGTATGACCAAGCTTAGGAATTTTCACACCTTTTTTTGACCATGTACAGCAAATAGGGAAATGGTCGCTTATGCCTATGACAGGTACACAGGTTTCTATTACATGTTTTGAGTCGGTAGAGTATAAGTGATCAATGATGGTACTGGATGAGGGCGTGACTCGCGTTGGCGTATTGATCAGTTGGGACATATTAAATACAGTAGTAATATCTTTCCAAGATTTATTAGATTTCGTCATGTCAATGTTAAAGTCCCCCATGAGAAGAATCTCTTTTGATTCTAACCAAACTAAATCCATCATGGTTACAAACTTGTCAACCCAGTTCGCTGGTTCAGCTGGATTCCGATAGAGAAATCCAATCAAAATAGGAGATGCATGCTTTAACTTCACCTCTGTCCATATGCACTCCACACCAAAATTTTCAAACTGAGGTAAGCGCTTGAATGTTATATGTTCATTTATATAAACTAAAAGGCCCGTTTCTTTAGGATTTTTTGGGTCCCTTCGTATAGTTTGAAAACCGTTGATAAAAATTTCTTTATCGTCTATGCAGGAGTTAAGTCTAGATTCTGAGAATCCAAAAATATGAAACCCCCTGCCATAAGACTCACTGTTCTGAACAACCTGGGAAACATCAGACATTTTGTTTACAATATGATTGATATTAAGGTGTCCTATACGAAGAGAGAGAGAGAGAGAGAGAGAGAGAGAGAGAACACGGACAAGATGATACTAAACAACAACAAAACGAATCTCACAGTTCTTTATTTTCTTTTTGGTAATGGTTTGCTAGTTTGTTTGTGTTACAAAAAGTATTGGTGCAGTAAGAACTGGGTAGAAGACATTCCAAAGAATTCAGTCCACACATTTCATTGTTTTTCTGATTTTTGTTGTTTTAATTCATAACACACTGTAAAAAATATTTCAATAAAAAAGAAGCAGTTTTTTTAATGGCGTTTGGAGACTTTTTTTTTTTCTTCGGCGTTCCAGACTATATTTCTTCACTGTATTTCTCCACATGGCGTTTTCATGGGTCCCATTTGATTTTTGTCCTATTTATTTTTGTCCTATTTATTGCCCCTGAGAAGACACTGTGTTCAAGCACTGTTGCGAAAGTCTGTCCTTACCAGGGCGAAGTCAACTATGCGAAGTATACTTCGCGAAGCTCGCCGCACAAAGCTTTAGCACTGAGTTTTCGGTAAAAAGACTTTGCTGAATGTAAAAAGAAATTTAGCAATTTTAAAATTAATGTGAAAATTGCGGATCTGATTTGTTTTCAAGCCTCACACACACACACACACACACACACAAGAAATATTTGTCAAACGTCCTCTTTTATCAACTATGTGCATCGCCCAGTTCACATCCACCTTAAACTCACCTAAGCTATCAGACAAAGAATGCAGTTCTATTTCCTAAGACACAAAAGTTTTAATCCTGATAAGTTTTTTCACAGACACAAGTACATGTACACGCATGCGGAAATCACAGTCAACCCCAAATATTTTCTGAAAACACCAATAATTATACATGTAGTTACACAACAAAATATTTATGATGATTGATGTTTCCACGGTATCATTTTCATTGCCTCACAAAGGTGTTTGCATCCCTTCAACCTTTATGTGATTTTGCTTGAAACTTTAACTAATTCTCAAACACCATAAGATCTTTCTAATGACCACGGTTCACACAGCTACATGGATAAACAATTAATTAATTATGACATAATTTAAGCTGCACATGCCTGTTGTGAGTTGTACTTGGCCAGGAAGGATTTTGTGAACAAATGTTCCTGTGTTTATTTTAAATCGGACTGCATTTGTTGGCATGAAGCACTATTTCGAAAGAAGCAGTAAAACCCGTATTCCTATTTGGATTTCAAGGCTTGAGCACAGTCCATATTGTTTGCACGGAACCACATTTCAAGAAGAACGTGTTGTACGTAAAACCACATCATCCTGACTGTGTTGTCCAAAACATGATAGTAAGGTTAATAGTGTATGAAATCAAGTTGTGCATCATGGCTACAATCAAGTATGCATAATTAAGCAGTGACAAAATAAACCAGTGATGTTTCATGATACAAAATGTGGTTTTATATATATGCACAATAGAGCTTTAATTAAAGGTGCATTTTTTCTTGTGAAAGCGATCAAATTCACCACCACAGATCTGTTCAGGTTTTTACACCAGATAAGAGCATATACTTCAACTTATACACATGCCAAAAATCAATAGATGATGTTCGGAAATAACTCTGTCAGGATTTCCAAACGTTTTGCCAGAGTTGCGCCCCGTTTTAGGGTGACAACCAAACACGTGGTCGACCAGTTAAAACCACAATCGCAGCGAATAACCGAATCTTATACATGTGTTTGTTATGCAGTGTCCACTCGATATGCCTTTCTCTTTTGAAAATATGCACATTCTTTTCTTATATAATTATGGTTTTGATGTCACATTGTGAAAGCAAGCGACAAATCTAGAATTGTACTAAAAAGAAGACGGCATGACGTAATCACACAAACTACACCGCAAAAAAAGTAATACAAACATGTGTGTTTTATCAAAATAATGGATGCTTTTCGTCAACTTCACTGTGATCTGCTACACGTTTTTGATTAAAAGAGGAGTAGTGCTGAGTAGATAGGTTAATTCATGCAATTGTGCAGCTGACCAAATTGTAAATGAAAGGTGTTTACAGTCACATACATGTATGGATCTTGGATCAGGTGGGAAGGTGGGCAATGCAATTTCACTTAAATTTGGTGTGTGTGTGTTTGTGCATGGACGTGCACATGCTTGTGTGAGTGCCAGCGTCTGTCCGTGCATATGTTATTGCATAATGTCCAACTGAAACACAAAGGAAAAAACAACAATGAAAAATAAAGTGCTCACATGCATGTTCTTCAATTATATATTATTACAGCCATTTCACAGCAAACATACTTACAATTCACTGAATTGCACAAACGTTTACCTTCCACCAGATTCACCTGTGGGAAGTTTCAGTGACTGATCCACAATGTCAGAGATCAATTCACAATGACGCTTCGATCTAGCTATAGCAAGTTAGTTCAAAGGAGTTGGTAACAGCTAGTTAGCTGTGGGTGTTATTCTGAAATGATTCCAGAAAAGCATGGTTCTTTGCATGTAACCATGAAAAACAAATAATACTAGATTACCAAATGTTGTAAGCAGCTATAGTTCAGTACTTACAAATTACTTTTTGTATTCCAAGTTCTGCTGGTAATATTCACAACTTTCATAAAATGCCTTTGCACGCTGATAAGAATATCAGAGTTTTAACTGAGTTCTGCACTGATCTCAGCTGATATTGAGGTAAGCATAATATCTTTAATCAGAGTAACATCTTTGACTTATACATGACCCTGAACAACGATTTGGCATCATACAGACATACATTACACTGGCCTGTCACTGTGTGTGTAAGCAATATATACATATACAGCATGAATACATGATTGTGAAGTAAACAAGTGCATGTGTGTTCAGATGTGCAACCATGTAGGACTGGTCTCTAGTCAGGTGGGTTTTTTTCTTCTTTTTTTTCAAATTACACTCAACGAGTAAGTATCCGGCTGTGTGCTACACATTGTGGATTTTTTCTTCTCCAAATGACATTCATTGAGTAAGTAACCCATCAATATGAATACATGTGAAGTTAACAAGTGCATGTGTGTTCAGATGTGCAAACATGTATGACTGGTCTCTAGTCTGGTGGTTTTTTTGTGGTTTTTTCTTCTCCAAATACCACTCCTTGAGTAAGTATCCTATCAGTATGTTACACAACATTTTTTTCCTTTCAAATTACACTCAACGAGTAAGAATCTGATAAGTGCGCTACACAGCCTTTTTTTTCTCCAATAACACTCATTCAGTAAATATCCAGACATTGCAGCATTTTTTTGCTTTCAAATTACACTCAAGGAGTAAGTATCCTGTCAGTGCACAACACAGAGTTCTTTTGAGCAATTTCTTCATGGATGCCTTCTGTCTGCAAATCCATCTGTCCAGTATGGAATAACTATTGAAGTGGACTGATCTTTCCTGGACCACCTGGGGAAATAAATCACAAAAGAATTCATTGACAAGTCCCTCAGAACACCCACGTAACTATGTGTGAACACCAGTTTTTCAGACACCTAAAATACACATTCGCACACGCAAAAGCAGACACATGCGCATGTGCGCACACACACACACTTCACAACAAGAGAAATCAGCTCCAGATTTGCTAAAACAAAGCAGCCAAAAACAAAAACTAAAACATTAAACAAACAAACAACAAGAGGCGAAGCCTTCAAGGCTCACGTAAGAAATAAACAAACAGTAACACAAACTCAATCACTCCGTCACACATACACACCCACACACACAGTAAGCTTAGGTGACACTGTGCAAGAAAGAGAGACACTAGATCTAGATCTGTCTGTCTGCATGTAGCCTACTTACAGGGACACGACTGCCAAATAGTCTCGGCCCGCTCAAAATAACAATGACCGAGACCACACACACCACGCGAGAGAGAAAGACTACAGGGAGGCATGCCGTCATGATGCATTAATTGACGTCAAACACTTTTGACCGTGACGTAATCTTATGCGAGCTTTATCCATAGTCTTGGATAACCACTCACACATAGACTCGGAAATGTTAAAGTTTCTACCACAGACATACACACGCACAAACACACACACACACGCACACACACACGCACAAACGCACAAACGCACAGACAGACAAAGTTACGATCGCATAGGCTACACTTCGTGAGCCAAAAACTAAATTAAATATCATAAAAACATTACTTTCAACAAATATAAACCAGCAATTATCAATATGCAAACTGGAAACGAGAACAAGCACTGTTTGGTTTACCTTTGATCATACTGCAGTCTCAATAATGGACACTCTGTGCGGTTTGTTTTCTTTCCTCTCTTTGCCAATTCCTTCTAACTGCAGACGGTTTGTCCCATCAACTGGAAAAAAAGCAGAAACAGACATCAGTATTGAGATGATTTGCAAAGCTGATAGCAGGGTTCAGCTTGGGAGAAAAAGACTATGGGTCATTTGACCCCAGCAATTAAATTCTGATTGCACTTAGCAGAAGTTGAATGGGGTGGGGCGGTTTGTGTCCGGAAATGTGCTGCCAAAAAAATCTAAATGGTGCGCTCTGGTGCCATCCTGCATAAGATTTGCCACTGTTTCGTGCTACCAAGTTGCTTGTGTGTGGGCGTGTGGGCGCTGTACTCTGACTCAAGAAAATCTGTCGCCATATTTTGTTAGTCATATCCCGCCATGAAATAACAGGTATGTGAGCGCTTATTATAAGTTTTAAACTTGTTGTGCTCCTTTGTAAACATGTTGCTGTATTATCATGTGTGTTTTTATGAATACTGTTTAAACCATGTGAGCTGTGCACAAGGTGGCGCACCTCTAGGTAGTCCCAATTCAAATTTGACTTGCTCAAGGGAATTCTGATGGGTCATTTTCAGATTAAACGTGCCAATGGCGCATGGCGCGTTAGTAAACAGAACCCTGCGATAGGCTTGAGAGCACTCTGCAACTACAGGACAGTCGTCAGATAGTTTTTTCAGATAAACTTAGATCTTACTCCGGATATAATCTTACTCAGCCATCTTAATTCTGGTATGCTATGGTTGTGCTTAATCAGCTCTAATTCTTTCAACAAGACCATGAAGTTATTCATAATCCACAAAGTCTCATGGTACAACAAATCAAAAGACATGATGAAGGGTCATTTCTGTTTTGGATTTCTGCTATCAAACAAAGTCCAACCTAACACTCAAAGTTTTTTTTTTCAGGTGTGAGGTTTGAAAATGCATCCATAACAAAGAATCTCCAATGCCTGACTCCTAAATATGTTGAACGTCTCTAACCTAACCTTGCGAAGCTCAATGGAAAACACACCTGTGGATTTTGTGAATTTCTGCTTCTCTGGCGGCCTGATGTCCTTCAGGTACTTGGAGATCCTGTCTGCCTCTCGCTGCAGCCACTGAGCATTGAGGCGAATCTTCTCACACGACTGCTGCACCGTTCTCTCTGCTGAGGGGGCAGGGTGCTTCTTGAAGAATTCCTGAGATGAAGAGAATGTCCTCACATTGATGTGCAAATTAGGCCCTGACAGTGTATGTTGACAGAGATCCCCCCTCCCTCCCTCCCCCCCCTCCAAACAAAAAGTTTCCGTGTTGAATCAAATGAATTCTTCAAAAATGAATATCCTCCAAATAAAGTCAAGTGATATCAGCTAACTTACCCTCTTGACTAAAAAGGACTAATAAGATGATTTGTTACATTCGCAACATTTTCAGACACATTCTACACAAAGAAAGGCCATTATCAATACTGCCATCCCCATATAAACAAATAATCCATTAACAACTAAACTTTGTGTATGTTTGAGCTGTAACTGCGTCCACAGCAATACTGATAGCCAATTTAAAATTCAGCAATAGAACACTCGCACATGGACAAACACACACATACATGCATGTACACACACGAGTAAGTGTCATACCTCAACCTCAGCAGCTTTTTCTTTGGAGACAAAGTCTTCAACAGTGTTCTGAAAATAAAGGCTCAATAAGTCATCAAAATGTGTATGCACGTCCATCATCCACGCTACCCTCTTTCCCTCTAACAGACACACTGTGTAGGCAAGGCATCAGTCCTCATTTATAGATGAATGAAAATTTGAAATGGTCATCGTGCTGAAATTATTGGATAACATTTTGGAATTTTGGGGGTTTCATAAACACTGTGCATGCACACACACACATACACACACAGCTGAATTCCATTTTCCACACTGAAAGACCTGAGAATTAACTATACACACGCTCACAATTCACCCATGCCCATCTTGCCAACTCCTTATTTCCCTGTTTTCACCACTAAAAAAAGTATGAAATCTACAAACTTTGACTAAACGAGCAAGCATAGTGCTGGAGGAGTAACGTTGATACAACATCTCATAGTTGTCCTTGAAAAACGTCCATGCAAGTTCTCTCCCCTGGGCTGAGCCAGCACTGATGAAAGCAATGATCGAGGGGCTGTCCTGAGATCGCACAAAATCCTGAAACAAAAAACAAATTCTTGATTTGAGTCGATAAACTCTGAATCAATGAACATTTTGCAATTCTCCATTCCTTACTCCTTTTCATAGGCCTGTGTAAATCCCGTTTGCATGCCCTCACAATGTCGTAAAAAGTCTTCATCTTCCAAAGAAACAATCAGTCACATTTTCCGCATTTGCTCAAACTTGGAAGAAGCTTAATAATTAATAACATTCAAAGTAATAAAACTGTTGAACAAGCCAAAATACTGTTATCTGGATCGACAGCTGTCAGTGCTATAGATAAGAACTCTTTCATGCATCAGAATACTTGTACAGTGGAACCCCCCTCCCCCCTTTGAGACCCCTTGATTAAAGACTCCCTTTTAAAACACTTTTTTCAGATTTTCCGTTCATAACCTTTGTAAATTTACCACTCTAAGACTCTCTCCTTTTAAAGATCCGATTTTCTCAGATTTTTTTAAGATCTTAAAAGGGGGTTCCACTGTACTTAATTCTCCTGAATATAAGAGAAATAAACTTTTTCTTCTTCACTCTTCAGGCTGAATAACCACCAGTTTTGTGATCAGCATGCATATACTACACCAACCTCCTTTACTTACCGAGACAGCAAACTGAAGAGCATCTTTCAAGATGTTGGGGTCCTTGGAACAACCTAAAGAGCAACCTATCACTGACTTCTCCTCTGGAGCGTCCGTCTTTGCATACATCTGAAAGCAGCACAAAGTGACATATACACATAACTCCAGGACTGTAAATTATAGATACAACATCCATTCAACTAACCAAGACGTCTCTTCTTGAACCTCACACCTACAGTGAAATCTTTGATGTCAAACGCAAAGTAAAGTTTGAGAAGACATCATAAATGGCGTCATCTAAAGGTTCTGTAACTTTTTTATGTACAACTCCCCAGGAAATGAAAAAGAACGTAAATTATGTTTGTCTTGGCGACTTAGTCATATCAACAGAGAAAAAATACTCGTAATGTCACCGCCAGGCTGTGCAGGTATTAGTATCGTATCTGATGAAGACTAATCAAAATCAGGAAAACCTGCTCAGAGGCCAACGGGACCTGACTTTTCCCCCTGAGTTTTACCTCGCATATGTTTTTCTTTAATTAGGGATTCCTGCTTTGCTGATAGTAATTAACTTTCATCCCTGTAATTATCATACCTGCATGTGCACATAGAATGTCATCTCAAAGAAGACAACGGAGGGGTCCAAATTGTATTTGGAATCAGATTTGTATTTAGATCACATTTGAAATGCACCTGACAGAATTCTGACCTCTTTCAGTTTGTTGTAGTCCTGTAAGGTCCCATGGCACATCACTGTCCTGTAGACCTGTAAGTGCAAATATTTTAGTGTCAAATTCTGAGAAATCTTTCCTAAAGTCATTCAAACAAACTGCAATATCGGTAGGTCAAGTGTCATTTTAATACGTTTCCAGAACTATGCTTTGTATGCACATTACTCACCAAATGAAACAGGAATAAGAGCTGGCTACATAAAAGTACAAACAGATCTGACCGACACTTTCACAGCAATCTTTCCATCAAACATATTTTGCTCTTTTCACATAAAGAAAATAATATGGTCTGGGTGGCCGAGTGGTAACGCACTTGCGCTCGGAAGCGAGAGGTTGCGAGTTCGACCCTGGGTCAGGGCGTTAGCAATTTTCTCCCCCCTTTCCTAACCTAGGTGGTGGGTTCAAGTGCTAGTCTTTCGGATGAGACGAAAAACCGAGGTCCCTTCGTGTACACTACATTGGGGTGTGCACGTTAAAGATCCCACGATTGACAAAAGGGTCTTTCCTGGCAAAATTGTATAGGCATAGATAAAAATGTCCACCAAAATACCCGTGTGACTTGGAATAATAGGCCGTGAAAAGTAGGATATGCGCCGAAATGGCTGCGATCTGCTGGCCGATGTGAATGCGTGATGTATTGTGTAAAAAATTCCATCTCACACGGCATAAATAAATCCCTGCGCCTTGAATATGTGCGCGATATAAATTGCATAAAAAAAATTAAAATAAAAAATAAAAAATAAATCCCTGCGCTTAGAACTGTACCCACGGAATATGTGCGATATAAGCCTCATATTGATTGATTGAAAATGGGTGGCCATACTGAGACGACCAGTTTTTACTTAAAAAAACAAAAAAAACATACTCTTCTGCGAATGTATTCAATTCCCAAACTGATCCTTCAACACACCAAAAGCCAAGTGGGTATTTTAGAAGTGAAAGCAAAAATACAGAGAACTAAGAATTAGTCTTTCAGTTCTTTTCAACTTGGGTTTCTGCCCTATCGTTAATAAAACTGGGCTGGTGTTTTAAAAAGTGAAGGCTAGAGTACCGGGTAGATATAAATATGGTCTGGGTGGCCGAGTGGTAAACGCACTTGCCTCGGAAGCGAGAGGTTGCGAGTTCGACCCTGGGTCAGGGCGTTAGCAATTTTTTCCCCCTTTCCTAACCTAGGTGGTGGGTTCAAGTGCTAGTCTTTCGGATGAGACGAAAAACCGAGGTCCCTTCGTGTACACTACATTGTTAAAGATCCCACGATTGACAAAAGGGTCTTTACTGGCAAAATTGTATAGGCATAGATAAAAATGTCCACCAAATACCCGTGTGACTTGGAATAATAGGCCGTGAAAGGTGAATGCTCGCCCTAATAGGCTTGAGGTTTGCTGGCCGATGTGAATGCGTGATATATTGTGTAAAAAATTCCATCTCACACGGCATAAATAAATCCCTGCGCCTTGAATCCGTGGTTGAGATATGTGCGCGATATAAATTGCATAAAATAAAAATAAAATAAAATAAAATATATTCACAGGTTTGCGCAGATCACTTGAGATGGGGGTTCGTTCTTCTATTTGATCGAGGAATGCTGTGTGGCAATCTTCAATCACGCTCTCCTCTCCGTTGACACCCAAGGTGGTGATCACCAGCTCTCTCAGCATCACCAGCAGGTGGTCTTGCAGAAATTAACATAACACAATTAGGATTTGGTGGAAAGATATACGTCAGTCTTAGCTGTTCAATGTTAGTCACATGCATGCACTAACACACTTCACTGCAAGCTGCAATGCAGTGCAAGTTATTGCGAGTCACAGAAGCTATAGCAAGCGATCTGCATTGAAAATACATGAATACAACAATCACACTGGAGAACTGAAACCCAATCCTGATAGACCTTTGTAAGCATCTCCAAAAGATAAACTCTAGTCTTCATGAATTCAACTTCAAGCATCATTTTCTGCACTAGCTGTTATGCCGAATTGTTATGTGTAAGGTTCTTTTCAACATGCAGCAACTGTTGTTACTTCACAAAATTACAGAATAGAGGTGTGAAGAATCCTCAAGGTTGCATGGGGATTCCTCTGAGGCATACATTCAGGCAATGCGAGACATGTGGGCCACTTTTCAGTTTCTAATTTGCTTGGACATTTGCCAATGACATACATTTTTTCAAGCAAAGGTTTCTTGATCCTACATGAAGCCAAATCAAGCAAGTCATAACTGCAACAATCATCACTTTAATACCTTCTACATCAGGGTTGACATTCTCCCAGCCCAGGTCGGCAAAGAGCGGGCCCAGCAAGTGACAGATGAAGTCCCGGAGGTCTTCAGTGGTGTCCGTGTACTGCAGGAGACGACCCAACTCTGACAGGTTGGCCAGCAGGTCGCTCCACACGGTGAAGTTGGTCTCCATGGTGAACGCCCTAACCACGTCCAGAAGTTCTGGTGAGGTCACCAAGCCCACTTGACACTGGAACAATATCATATTAATGTGAGGATTGCACCTCAATGCACACAAAAATCCAGGCCAATTTGACACATGAACATCATATTCATGTGAGGATAGCGGGGCGGGGATGTAGCTCAGTCGGTAGCGCGCTGGATTTGTATCCAGTTGGCCACTGTCAGCGTGAGTTCGTCCCCACGTTCGGCGAGAGATTTATTTCTCAGAGTCAACTTTGTGTGCAGACTCTCCTCGGTGTCCGAACACCCCCGTGTGTACACGCAAGCACAAGACCAAGTGCGCACAAAAAAGATCCTGTAATCCATGTCAGAGTTCGGTGGGTTATAGAAACACGAAAATACCCAGCATGCTTCCTCCGAAAACGGCGTATGGCTGCCTAAATGGCGGGGTAAAAAACGGTCATACACGTAAAATTCCACTCGTGCAAAAAAACCACGAGTGTACGTGGGAGTTTCAGCCCACGAACGCAGAAGAAGAAGAAGAAGATGTGAGGATAGCACTACCTCAATACACTTACAAATCTGACAGCGTAAAAATGAACGCAATCATCACATCCAGCAGTTTTGATGAGGTTACCAGACCCATTTGACACTGGAAGATCATACTCGCTTTCTCCAGTGAGAAAGCAGCCTGAATTTCCACGAGGGTAACCTCACCGGATTATATGAAATCCTATCCTTAACCTTCATGTGAGGTTTGAACCTCAATTAATGCACACAAAAATCCATCCCAATTTGACACTGGAACTGGAAGACATGCATCATATTCACATGAAGATTGGACTACTACAATGAACAACAAACATCTGGCAGCATGAAATCAACATATACATATCAGTTGTGTCTGCGTGCACTTGAAAGAAGGCACAGATACAGATTAAAATTATGTTGAAAAACAATCATGTTTGAATAAATAATATAAAATTTCAAAAATAAATTTTCATTTAATTAATATACTTACCAACTCACATAGATAGCAATAACTTCGTTTGGTTGCTAAGACATTGAAGCACTCTTACATGGTAACATGGGGAGATAACTCTAAAACAAAAACCACCTGCCATATAAGGCATGACCCGTGGTAGTTATCTCCCCTACCGGTGCCCGCGCATGCGCAGGCCGTATACCGGTAATACTCATTCCGTTCTGAAACCCATATCCCTTTATACAAATTGCGGGGATGGCTGGGAGGGAATTTGATATGTGAGTTGGTAAGTATATTAATTAAATGAAAATTTATTTTTGAAATTTTATATTAAATTACATATTCTTACGCAACTCACATAGATAGCAGATTGCTAATCTAGGTGGTGGGTAAAAATTTACTCACAAAGTAACATCTTGCCAGTATCTGGCCTGCAGCTACAAAAGCTGACGGACCGTAAGCTCTGTACTGCCGAGAACCAGATATGTCCCGTAGGAAAACATATAAAAAGGCATCTTCTGATGTCTAGTAGATGTGTACTATAAAAGCGGGTACTTAAAATATCCCGCAGATAGAAGCTCATGACTACGTTCTTGCACGTTCAAAGAGCTACATTCAAGCCTTATGTAAGTCTCTAAGACTTGAGAACAGGTAAAGAAGAGGCCCACACTCTGACTTCTTGAGTCCGTGCTGCCTGAAGAGGAAGGACTGACTGCCCCCCCCCCTTTCTTGCCACCACTGTAGGTATGCCTAATCAATGTGGCAGACCATCTAGCTAAGGTTGACTTCGCTAAGTCATTGCCTCTACAAGAGTTGATGGAAATAAACAAAAGCCTTTGTTCTGATGATCTAAACAGATCAGTGCGAGTTAGAAATAAATTTAAAACTCGAAATGTTCAATAGGCTAATATGGCTCTAACAGAGCCAAACTATTGCACGTGGATTGAATTGTATTATCAGAGCTGGTTCCTCAGGTTTCTGATTATTCGCCAGAAATTTGAATCAAACCTAAGCACTATAGATCAGTCTTTCTCCAAAGAGATGACTATAGCAAAACCAGATAGAAAATGCACCTATACTCCCGCTTCTCTCAGAAGCTACTAGAGTAAGTATGACCGCTTCTCGTGTTTAGATTAATAAGACTAATTTTGTCAAGGATTAAACAATCCGATCTCAAAAGCTCGAAAACTAGGAGCAAATCCCAAGTCGGGACTGGAGATTTGTTTTCAGCCAACCAAAGGGAGGCTCCTTTAGCCACGATGGCTATAACGAGCCCAAGTGAAAAAAATTTGCGACCTAGCTGTTTCAGTGCAACTGATATCGCGTAACGTCTTAAAACAGAGACGTGGGGAAAAATTCAGAAAGCCCGAATAGGTGGTTCGCCACCTGCAATGAACGGAGAGAAGTGGAGTTCTTTCCGTTAATATTACGCCATTTGTTCCAAGCCAGACAATGTGACATGGAAACTAAGCCGCTGAACCCTTATGGGATCTCTAGACCAAATCCAGAGTTGAGGCAGAAGCCCCTGAGCGTCTCAATGATTCCCGTACAGTAGACACCCGTGTGGATCGAGTGTAAAAAAACAGCGCCCTCTTGCCAGCTTTAAGGGACTTAAGGGCTGACAACCAATGAAAAATGGGCCCATAATGTGCAACCGACAGGCCGCTCCGAGTAAAATCGAGAGTATATCCGGGAACGGTGAGACGAACATTTAGCAGAAGGAAATAGTACCGAGAGGCAAAAAACTTCTATCAGCGGCTTCTCCAAATTCACCAGAAGAAGTAGAAGCGCGTAAAGAGATAGAGTCCAGTCCGTGTGGACATACTTGTTAGACTGACTTAGAGAGTCTGCCAAGACAAAACCTCTCAAAAAGGTACTTCGCTGCTAATAAGATCTCGTGGTGGAAACACCACATCAAAAACTCGCATGCTCGATGTGGCAGCGATGGGAAGCGAGATGCCCCCCCCCCCCCCCTTTTGCTTATTAAGATAAAAAGGCCACTGAGGTGTTGCCTGATTGAATTAACACATGTTCTCCCCTGACAAGGGGAAACAATTCCACAGGAAACAGAAAAACTGCTTCGCTGATGGAAAGAGAATCAATGAAAAAACCTTGCATGAGCAATGGTGTGAGAATCCAATTATTGGTTGTGTCTGAGAACCAGTCGAGAAAAGACACTAACATGATCCAGCTCTTTGTTTGATTGCTTAGAATCAACATAAAAGTAGCCACTTACGATCTATTTTGTGTACCAAAGGAGGGAGTAAACATCGGCACGATCTTTGTAAGTGACCCAAGAAAGGATCTAATCCCCCTCCAGCCGCTGTGGTAGCACACAAAGGCTGAAAGCAGAGTGATGACAAGCACTAAGACTCCAGTTGACAGAACTGTCAATAGTAAGAATAACAACATGCTATTGTTTGCCCACTGAACCCGACGCTAAATTGCGGTGGGTATTTGGCAAAGCGCCATGCCGGGAAGAAGATAAACAAACCCGACCTCTGAATCGCCCCGAGGGGATAAAGTGAAGGGTATTTGGCAAAACGCCATGCTGAGAAGGTAAAAGGCAAAGCTGAGAACAGCCAGATTAGCGCTTTTCTAGATAAGAAAAGCCAGGCCTGCCGTGGGCTTTTATTTTGCTGTGAGTTTCTCTTTGTTAGAGAAGAGTCTGCGTGCACAGAAGAGGATTCGAAGAGAACACTCAAGCAAGGAAGAGAATAAAATTTCACCGACAGAACAATACTGTCGGCCGAGGACTTCTCTCCGGTAAACAGCAAAGTTAGATCCTTTGTAAATGTGTCCCCACAGACACAAAGGCATCCCGTGAGTACGTAACCGCACAAGGAAAAGAACAATTCAAAGACTTGTTCAAAGACGATAAAAAGAAAGAAGTGTGGCCACAATCTTTCACAGCCAGGAGATCATGATCTTGAAAAAGACAGTTTCTCCTTGCTATGAACATAAAGATGAATGATCGTCAAGCCCGGTGTAGCCGGGAGCGGTTCCGTATTAAGAAGCAAAGAATACGCTAAGTTCTTAGGCTTGGTGTAACCGAGGCCTACGGATAGCGCTCAGCGAGTGATGCGTTACTTGAGCGGGTGACGCAAGCGAAAGCAACGCCGCCTCGCTGCCCACAAGGAAGTGGAGGTAAAGGAAAAACATTTGAAAACACTTCCACAAGTTCAAATGCCCCCGAGGGAGGATCTCAGAACTTAAAGTTCGAAAATTTCCTGCAATAAGGCTCAAAACAGCTGAATGTGACGCAAGCCACAGCAAACCTGAAGCAGGAGCCTTCCCCATATGATGCCGTAAAAGGCAGAAGTGGGGCAAAACATCGTGTGAGAAAACTTTTATAAGTTGAAAAAGCCACGAAAGACTCTAAAACTTAAAGTTCGCAGATTGTTCCTGAGAAGGAGCAAAATCAGCCAAAGCTGATGGTGAAGTAACGCAGATAACTATGCTACTGCTAACACCTCAGGGAAACAGTGCATATTAACCTCTGCTGCTAGTGCCAAAACGATGGCAGCTTCCTGTTCAGTGAAATCCCAACGATTGTTGAAAGGATGAGAACCGGAAACCAATCCCGGCAAGGCAACATTTGCCGAAACCGGAAAGGTTGGGGAAAACAAATTTCCGGAAGCCAGAACTCCGCGAACGGATGTACCATCCACCTGCCTTGTGCCAGCCACAAAACTGGGAGAGGAAGCGGATGCAGCTCGTGGAAAGGCAGAGGAAGCCGCAAAAGCGGAACCGGAAGCCAAAGACTGATGATTGCCGACTGCCAACACCAAAGTGTTAACGGCGGAAGGCAAAACAATCCTGCTACCGGAAGCGATAGCCGCCGAAGCCATCTTGGCTAATGGCATGGCAAAGGAAGACAACAAAGGTCTGCCAGTGCTAGCTAGACGAAGCTTCCGGTTGGTGGTCACAGAATGATGAGCCGCACGACCAAGAGCAGCAAGCCAGGGCTGAGCCTCTTGCAGGAGCGTCCCCATGAGCCGATAGCAGCGGAAGAGGAACATTGCTCAGATAAACTTTAGCAAGTTGATAAGCCACATCAGGTGACTCTAAAAACTTGCAGTTCTCAGCCCGTTTCTGATAAGAAACGAAATCAGCAAAAGCTGATGGAGGAGGAGCAGCGGAAGTGGTTGCCGCAAACACCCCTTCCGTAAAGCAGCGTGCAGTAACCTCTGCTGCCAAAGCCAACAAATGATGTAGCTTAGCCGGAAGTCGGCGAGAAGCTTCCTCATCTGCATCTGATGCTTCTTCCTCCATATGCTGTTCATCCCCAACAGAAGCATCATAGCGATCATCTGAGGGATGTCCAGCGGAACCGGCATCCGGTAAGGCAACTTGAGCCGAAACCGGAAACGGTTGTGAAAAATTTCCGGAAACCGGAAACTCGTGGATTGAACCACCATCCGGCTGTCCAATGCCAGCGGAAAGGCTGGGAAAGGAAGCGGATGTAGCCTGAGAAAGGCTAGCGGAAGCCGCAAAAGCGGAACCGGAAGCCACAGGCTGATGAATGACTCCCGCCAGCAGCGAAGTGCTAACGGCGGAAGTCAAACCTCTCCTGCCACCGGAAGCCGCCCCGACTGGAATTGAGGGGGCGGAACCAGCAGAGGATCCTCTCCTGCCACCGGAAGCCACCCCGACTGAGATTGAGGGGGCGGAACCAGCAGAGGACTGACTAGCATGAGCATCGACCAGCCCCAATAAATTGGAACCAGAAGATCCTGTAACCTGCCTGCCAGCAGCCGCCCCGACTGGAATTGAGGGAGCGGAACCAGCAGACACATGCCCTTCACATCCCATACCCAGGACCGTGAAAACGGAGCCAGGTTGGTCTGTGGAAAAACCCTTACTGTCAGTGTGCAATTCCGCCGAGACGGAAACCGACGTCAAAGGTTTGCGTACTTCGCCAAGAACACCCGAAAGTGCTGATGTCCTAGACTCAGACAAAAACTTGTCTAAAGATGAGTCCGACATATCCAACACCGTCGTTGGATCTGCGACCACGCCAGCGGACGTGACCGTCGCAGTCGGTTCGAAACGAACCCGCACAAGCGAATGAACATTTACAACACCCGAAGGAAGGGGCAGAGCAGCACGCGAGGCTATTTGCCCTTTCCGACGAGATCAAAACATGCACCTCTGTTTAAAAAGACGATAAAATCGCCAGCAAATCGGCTTTAGTCAAAGCTAAAACAGCGCTAGGCGCTTGAACTTTATTGAAAGAAGCCGCAACAGACGAGGTAGGTTTGTCAATCGAAACCGTAACACAATTCATCATTCGCCGGGTTGAAAACGTAAACAGAAACATTATCGCTCAGTGAAAATTTCCTGAGTACGAGACGCAGTGGTAGTAGCTACCTTAACTTTATATTGGTTGCATTGCCTGACTGAGAACTGGGAGAGCAAGCCTGGCTGGTCGAACTCCGAGTTTTCACTCACTCTCTAAATCTTAAGGATAGTCCGCCATTTTGTATGACAAAACTGAACCAAAATACAAGTTGCAACACACTCCAAAAGTTAAAACAAGCGCGTCTCGGTAATAAAAATGAAAGCTCTCACCCAATACTTGAAGTAGAGATGAACCAACAACAGCGTTACCAAGATTCGATGGTCAGTCACCGCCGTGAAGACCTATAGCTTAAGATCAAAGCCAGAGTACTACAGCACGTCTTGCTCCGTGCGTTGAAGAAAAAGGAATGAGTATTACCGGTATACGGCCTGCGCATGCGCGGGCACCGGTAGGGGAGATAACTACCACGGGTCATGCCTTATATGGCAGGTGGTTTTTGTTTTAGAGTTATCTCCCCATGTTACCATGTAAGAGTGCTTCAATGTCTTAGCAACCAAACGAAGTTATTGCTATCTATGTGAGTTGCGTAAGAATATGTAATTTAATTTTAATTTAAAAAAAAAAAAAGTTAATGGACTTTTTTTATTATGACAAAACAAAACATTTTTATAGATTTGACATGATTAAATCATGTTTGAAGTCAAAACTGAAATTAACTTTTTTTTAAATCTAAATTACAGACTGTATTCCCTGCTCAATTCCTAGACTCCATTCTACAGCTTCACTCAGTGTAACCAACACTGCACTTTCAAGTCCAATCAGCATGACTGTCTGCAGGAACTCACAAGAGCAAACAGATCACTGATGATGCCCAGTCTGTCAGTAGGCGGCAGAGTCTTGTTCTCAATGCTGGGGATGAATTTCTTCAGCATCTCTGGGCTGTACTGTACTCTGTACACCCCTGTGCTCCCACTGTTTAACTGCACACAAGGAACAGTTCAGCTGTTTTGTTAATACAAAATATCAATGCACACAAGCAAGCAGACACACAGATGCATGCACACACAGACGCATGCACACAAGCACCCACCCACTCACCCACACCCACATCTAACACAACACAGCACAACAAAAGCTGCAAGGACTGCAAATGCAAAATGAGAAAACAACTAAATATGTCAAATGAACTCAAAAGTCAGAATAAAAAAGACACAGCAGTTGAGACACATTTTACAACCTTCACAATCTCAGCAACAACATGTAAACTTCAAATCAGTCATTATAACAAAAAAATATATATAAAAAAATAAAAGATTATGTGACATCGCTGTGATAACCCCATCAACACAAATGACTTACACACCAAAAAATAAAAAAATAATTTTTATTTTTATGTTTTTATATCAGCTTCCACTGACCTTGACCCACTCTTCCTCCATCGTGTCCAGAGAGATGGTCAGTGTTGGTTCCTCCATGAGCACGGTGACCAATGGTTTGACAGGACTGGACTGGGTGGTGAAGGTCACTGGGGTTATCCAAAGGCCACCACCTCCTGCGTCATGTTCAGACATTTCATGTTATAGTAATGACACAGAAATTAGATGCATGTCACACATATATAGTGAGTGCTATATCAAATTTGTAAATAACTTGGTTTTCTTTTTCTTGTTTTTTTTGTTGTATTCCAGATATCAACAATTAAAAATCTTCTCCCCAAACAACCCAAACTTCCATCCCTTCTTAGCTCAATAATGGGGAAAAAAAGCATTTGAGCAGCTGTACCTGAAGACTTGTTCGAAGAAGTTGAGAATTTCTGCTGCGTTATCTCAAGGACTCTTTGACATCCTGTCTGCTTTTCGGATACCTGAAAAAAAACAAAAATAGAACACAAAATGTCTTCACAAAAATTCTACATTTGTACCAAGCATTTGTAAGAATCTAGCTAATCAACCTTACCCAAGCTATTATCTTTCGGAGGTACATCTGAAGAGTTTATTTCAATTGCAATAAAAGCCACACAGTCTTGCAATCTCATCTTTCTCACATGTGCATAATGTTGAATGATCTCCCTTTAACTGCATGTTGAATAGGCTAAAACAAGGCGTACATAAATCACCTTCTGAGTAAAAGCTGGTTGTTAATAACCGATCAAAATAAAGTATGGATTTTGTCTCTTTGCAAAGATAAAGGTATTAACAATGAAGGAATGACAATCATGCAATAAGCATAGGTACACCACCTTTCCAAGTTTTGTGTCTGTTGCCTGCATGTACTCTGAAAGATGGTGGTAACTGAGAGCTCTCAGCTTAAGGCGATAAAGAGTGTAGAAAGATTGGTTAAGGAAACAGGTCTGTCATTATCTGTTTATTTACTGTACTTTGGCTACCTTTTATATAGCATTACAAATCAGTGCCTAGCAATGAATCAGTGCCTCAGCGGATTTTAAATCAAACTTTTTCAAAAATCAACACTTTCCACTTAGTGCCTCAACTGATTTTCAACCAAGCTTTATCAAAAATCAGCACATCCTACTTCGGGCCTTGACTGATCATGAACCAAACTTTAAAAAAATTAAAAAATAAATTAAAAAATTTCAAAATGCGCACTTGCCACTCGAATATTTTCTCAACAGATTTTCAGCCAAGCTCTATCTAAAATCAGTACTTTCAACTCATTTCCAGAACAGATTTTCAGACAAGCGCTATTCAAAATCAGTACTTTCCACTCATTTCCACAAAAGATTTTCAGCCAAAACCTATCCAAAATCTGTAATTTCCACCAATTTCCTCAAAAGATTTTCAGCCAAACTCTATCAAACTCTGTTATAAATCACCAAAGCCTGCGCGCTTTACCTTGAGAACAGGGAATCCTTTCTGTGAAGTCCAGGTGGACATGACGGCCCCCACAGGTTTGCTGCTGGCCTCTTCCAGTGCTTTCCACAGGTCTTCTGTACAGGCACTGCCGTACTGGTGATGCTTCAGGTACACCGTCATCCCTTTGCGGAAATCCTGGCAGAAGTAAAACATCAATCAGAAACACCTATCAGTATCAGGGTGAAAACTAACAAAAAAAGTATGAAAGACAATTGTATCTACTGTAGGCTTAGGAGTAAGGGAGTAGGCAGTGATGAGAAAACGTATAAAGTCAGATTTCTTAAGTTCGAATCAATAGATATTCTCAGATCAAACAGCACAAACACACACATGCATGTTCCACCCTGCATGCGCTATTTTTTTGTTTTACAAGTAAACAAGGTTTTAATATGATTTTGGGCCCTCAAGGGGCATGGACAAAATATTTACAAATTAGAACACACATAATATACAAACAATTCATACCCATCTCATTCTATTCAAACAGCTAAAAGAGGCATTTGTTTGGATATCGTACTAGTACTACTACACTTTTCAGGTTGAAAGTATCATGCACAGGAGTAATATATGACAATCATTTGAATAGAAATACAGCTGTGCATCAATTAGACAACTTTCCTTACCTCATCACCAAGGTAGTTGTGCAGCATTCTGATGATGGAGGCCCCTTTGCAGTAAGAAATGGCGTCAAAGATTTCATCCACCTCTGCTGGGTTACCCACTTCAATCTAACGAAAAAGAAATCCAAGCGATGTAATACATGTTACTTTAAAATGACAAAAATGCACACTATCTTTTCTTTGTCCTCACATCTGAACTTTGTTGCCTTAAATCAGATAAACTACTAGGCATTTGCAACAAGACACCATATTAAAATATGTACAGTCTAAAAATGTTTAACTGTTTTGATGCTTGGCTTTAAATATTTTGAAAGAAACATTTGAATATCTGCTTCAAGCGTCAGGCTGATAGTAACAAAAGCTATCTGTCCAACCATGTGTTACGGAACAAACTATCAAAGATTTATTCAGCATATGACTAGTAATGATGACAAACCTGATTAAGAAATAAATGTATAAGAATAATATCAAAGGGCAAGTTAAAAGAAAGAGTGAGGGTGGGGGTTGGACAGGAACGAAACATATTAGATCAAAAGCTACCTTATAACAGAAGAAACTATAACAAAACTTGACTAAATGTAAAAAGAATATGAGAGTGCATGTTGATATACATAATTTTTCTTCTCTTTTTACATTTAGTCAAGTTTTGACTAAATGTTTTAACGTAGAGGGGGGAATCGAGACGAGGGTCGTGGTGTATGTGCGTGTGTCTGTCTGTGTGTGTGTGTGTGTGTGTAGAGCGATTCAGACTAAACTACTGGACCGATCTTTATGAAATTTGACATGAGAGTTCCTGGGTATGAAATCCCCGAACGTTTTTTTCATTTTTTTGATAAATGTCTTTGATGACGTCATATCCGGCTTTTCGTGAAAGTTGAGGCGGCACTGTCACGCCCTCATTTTTCAACCAAATTGGTTGAAATTTTGGTCAAGTAATCTTCGACGAAGCCCGGACTTCGGTATTGCATTTCAGCTTGGTGGCTTAAAAATTAATTAATGACTTTGGTCATTAAAAATCTAAAAATTGTAAAAAAAAAAGAAAAAATTTATAAATTGATCCAAATTTACGTTTATCTTATTCTCCATCATTTCCTGATTCCAAAAACATATAAATATGTTATATTCGGATTAAAAACAAGCTCTGAAAATTAAAATATATAAAAATTATTATCAAAATTAAATTGTCGAAATCAATTTAAAAACACTTTCATCTTATTTCTTGTCGGTTCCTGATTCCAAAAACATATAGATATGATATGTTTGGATTAAAAACACGCTCAGAAAGTTAAAACAAAGAGAGGTACAGAAAAGCGTGCTATCCTTCTTAGCGCAACTACTACCCCGCTCTTCTTGTCAATTTCACTGCCTTTGCCATGAGCGGTGGACTGACGATGCTACGAGTATACGGTCTTGCTGAAAAATGGCATTGCGTTCAGTTTCATTCTGTGAGTTCGACAGCTACTTGACTAAATGTTGTATTTTCGCCTTACGCGACTTGTTTTTTTTTAGAGGAGAAGTGATATTTTACACTGTATTAAATTATGATATACAATGTCTAATCTAATCGTTAATCGTTCTAATTTTAAGTATTAGTGCAATATTATTTTGTGATTGCAGACCTAAAGACAAATTTCTGTTTTGTAAAGACAAAAAATAAAGTACATGTATCTGTTCTTGTTCTAGAACATAACACAATGCCTCCCAGGGTGCCCAATATGGCCCGCTAGATACTGCATATGAAGATACTGTAAGGGCTGCATTAGTCATCAAAATCACTTTCCTCCTCTCATGCCGACAGATGGTATGCCTTGTAATGGAAGGGCGCTGGTTCTGAGCGACGCTTAGTTCTCGAGATAGGTGTGACCACATGACGTCATTTATACTTTCGTCATCGAAGATCTTTCATATTTCAATCAGTGTCATTTCCCAGTTCTGGGTTCTGTGGTCGTTTTGACTGACTTGACAAGTTGAGAAAACCAATGACATTTCATTTTTGCGAAGCAACTGAATATGAAAAGAAAAGAAAGCGTGCAGAAGTATGTTTGGGTCCTGCAAGACTTTATGACCAAACTCCAAAGATTTCTTCCTTGGAAGAAAATGAAGATGTCTGCTTTTCATCTGCTTTGAAGGTAGGGAGATTTTACAGCGCACATGGTAAATTGCAAGTCGTATTGGACAAGAATGTTGTTATTCTTCTTTCTTCAAAGAACCATAGATTTGTTCTCGGCCATATTTTCGAACTGTGCATTGTTATATTATGGGAAAAACCATTATTTGTTTTGGGCGACGCAAATGAGAGCGAGCCTTGCTTCATTAGATTGTTCAATAAAATCTTATGGGAACTGCAAAGGAGACAGCATACTTCTGTGAGAAGGCAAAGGGATAAAGCAAAAGGACTGACCTCTATAGGATGACTGTTCTCCAAGGCATCAAGCTTGAGGGCCCTGCCCAGGTCGATGCTGACAAACTGTGTCCACACGTCGTACTCTGGGAAGCAGTGATCCACACACAGGTACTCGATCCATGAGGCAAACCCCTCCTTCAGCCACAGGTGGGTCCACCAGTTCTGAGGAAAATAGATTTACAGATTCAGCCATGTACAATATAAACATATCACCTTCTGGGATCGTGCAAAGCAGAAATTTATATCGGTCAAAGCTCAAATAATTGTTGGCATGAACTGTAATCTATCCATTACTTTTTTTTCTGTTGCTACAGTGGAACCCCCCTTTTAAGACCTTCAACAATCTGATTTTAAGGAGTCTTAAAATGGAGGGACATTTACAGAGGTTATGAACAGAAAATCTGACAATTCAAGGTCTTAAAAGGGGGGGGGGGGGAGTCTTAAACTGGGGGGGTCTTAAAAGGGGGGTTCCACTGTATCATGTTTTTCTTAAGTTTGCCAAGTTGACCCATAACATTGTTGATATGTGGAATTTTATGATTGTCATACCACTTATGACGATGCTAAAAAACATACCCCACAGGGCTCGACAATAACGAATGCCCGACAGCCCGGGGCAAGCGTTTGAACCTGTCGGGCAAGTAAACCTTATGACCAGCTGCCCGACGGGGCAAGTGACAATATATCAGTGAAAATCTGAAAACTGAGAAGCACAGTTCAAAATGGCTTCGCAGTCGTTGATGTTTTCCTTTTTAACAACTTCAAAGCGCCGTGTAGATGACACAGACGATGATTCGAAACGAAAATCCCAGAAGAAGGCATTCGAGGCCTGTCGTGACCGGAAATTCTTCTTATCTTGGCTTACGGAATTCCCGTGGGTAAAATACGACCACGAAAAGTGTCTGATGTTCTGCAAGGTAAGGATTTTAACGTTGCCCATGTCCACCGCAAGCTGTGAGATAGGTTTCTTGTGCATGAAACGTGTTATGAGTGACTGGCGTTCAAGCCTGAACACAGAGACTCTGTCCATGCTCATGTACTTGAGCATTGAAGAGCCAGAACCTGATGGCTACAACTCAGCTCTTGCTGTTCAAAAGTGGTGGGAAGAGGGAGAGAGAGCAAGAAGACCAACGTAGTCGTTAAGCAATGATAATAAATAAATACCTTCACTTGTTGAAAGAAAGAAATGCTTGCAAAACATCTTTGAGCAAAAGAGTCAGTGTGTTACTGTTTGCGTTAATCCGTTTTATTGTTTTATATCTCATTCTCTATTTAGTTTATTGTGGCAAGTAAAAAAAAAATGGGGCAAGTAGTTTTGATGTGTACTTGCCCGACAGGGCAAGTTGTCAGAAAAGTTAATGTCAAGGCCTGCCCCATAATTATCCGTTTCAATTTGCACAGGTAGATGAAAGCCAATTTTACCAGGAAGTTCCTACTTATCTCCCATGAACTGAACTCACCATGGTGACCAGATTGCCAAACCAGTTGTGGGCCAGCTCATGTCCCACGATGAGAGCAACGTACTCCTTGATGCGTGACGACGAGTTGACCAGATCCACCAGCAAGGCGCCTTCCCTGTAGATGACTAGTCCCCAGTTCTCCATCGCACCTGTTATTACACATGTCGTATGCATTTAGAGCGCTAACTTACCTTTCTTTATCAGACCTTTTAATTTAATATAGCTCTGCCTCATTTGTTTACGATTTTCTGTTAGCATATATAGGTTATAAGAGCTCAATATCGAATTTAGTCCTTTTAGAAGATTTGTGTTTTGAGCCACCAGTTATTGAGAAAAAACCCACCCACCTCCCACTTCTGTTCCAAGGCCTTGTTTCCCAAAACTGTCTCTTCTATCATTCTGGAAATGTACGTACTGCATTTTTAAGCCTCTTTCCTTTATAAAACCTCAAATTCTTAGGATTGTGAAGGTGCCAACAACAACACACACACAACCACACACATGCAGTGAAGCACACGCATACACACACCCACGCTTTCATCCATTTCCTTAAAAAGATGTCTTACCAATGGGAAAGTCAGGGGCAGCAACCAGATCTAGTTTTGGAAGACCATAGGGAACATCAAAGTATTTCTTGTAGAAAGGCAGTGTCTCCATAGCAACCTGTTTAATGCAGACAACAACACATTGCATACTTCCAATAAAAAAAAGCTCAGCTAAGTTGAAGGCGTAATATATTCCAAAAAGAAAAATCAAAGGTTTGGGAATAAAAAAACATTGGAAGGAGTTCTTGTCATTCTGACAGGTTATGATTATGTTTGCCCTATGGCAGTGGTCACGTTACTAAAGACCCAAAGAAAATATTTTCAAATCACACTAAGTCTGCTCACAACAAATAATAAAATGGCATGCGCTTTACTGAAGTATGCATTATTTTCAACAGCCTATCATTACTAAACAAGAAGAGCAAACGCTCGATCGAGTCACTTTCGCAGTTCTGAATATTATATGAGGCATCAGATGGACAGGAAGAAATTGCTATTCACAACACAATGAGTCACGTTCACATAAAATTTGAGCCCGGTCACTTTTATAGTTTCCGAGAAAAGCCCAACGTTAAGTTGTGTGTTGCCGAACAGAAAAGGCTAGTTATCTCCCTTGTTTTTCTGATAACGTTCGTAAAAGGCTACAGATGTAAATACTTTGATGTAAAGAATAATCCTACAAAGTTTCAATCACATCCGATGAACTTTGTCAAAGATATAAAATGTCTAATTTTTCCTTTGACGCTGACCTGTGACCTTGAAAAAGGTCAAAGGTCAACGAAACCATCGTTAAAGTGTAGAGGTCATTGGAGGTCACGAATAAACAAAATATGAGCCCGATCGCTTTGATAGTTTCCGAGAAAAGTCCAACGTTAAGGTGGTGTCTACGGACGGCCGGCCGGACAGACTAACACTGACCGATTACATAGAGTCACTTTTTCTCAAGTGACTCAAAAACTTAAATAAATAACTCTGAAGATATAAAAACAAGTCGCGTAAGGCGAAAATACAATATTTAGTCAAGTAGCTGTCGAACTCACAGAATGAAACTGAACGCAATGCAACGCAGCAAGACCGTATACTCGTGGTCCACCGCTCACGGCATAGGCAGTGAAATTGACAAGAAGAGCGGGGTAGTGGTTACGCTATGCTGCATAGCACGCTTTTCTGTACCTCTCTTCGTTTTAACTTTCTGAGCGTGTTTTTAATCCAAACATATCATATCTATATATTTTTGGAATCAGGAACCGACAAGGAATAAGATGAAAGTGTTTTTAAATTGATTTCGAAAAAAAAAATTTGATAATAATTTTTATATATTTAATTTTCAGAGCTTGTTTTTAATCCGAATATAACATATTTATATGTTTTTGGAATCAGCAAATGATGGAGAATAAGATAAACGTAAATTTGGATCGTTTTATAATTTTTTATTTTTTTTTACAATTTTCAGATTTTTAATGACCAAAGTCATTAATTAATTTTTAAGCCACCAAGCTGAAATGCAATACCGAACCCCGGGCTTCGTCGAAGAGTACTTGACCAAAATTTCAACGAATTTGGTTGAAAAATGAGGGCGTGACAGTGCCGCCTCAACTTTCACGAAAAGCCGGATATGACGTCATCAAAGACATTTATCAAAAAAATGAAAAAAACGTTCCGAGATTTCATACCCAGGAACTCTCATGTCAAATTTCATAAAGATCGGTCCTGTAGTTTAGTCTGAATCGCTCTACACACACACACACACACACAGACAGACGCACATACACCATACCCTCGTTTCGATTCCCCCTCGATGTTAAAATATTTAGTCAAAACTTGACTAAATAAAAAAATAAAGAAAGCCCTCACTGTTTTCACTTCCAGGGCAAGCTTACTTCTGCAGCATATATTCCCTGCGTTCCCTTCCCACGTGGCGTGTACACACGAATCTCCACCCCATCTTCGTCATAGCAGCGAGCGATGTCAAACTCGCCCACCACAAAGGCCACCAGGTAGGTGGACATAGCGGGTGTCCGATCAAACTTGACTACCTTCCAGTGGTGGTCATCCTCCTTCTCATGCTCGGATTGCACTGGCTGAGTTAGGAAAAAACAGAGAGAAACGACAAGTTAAAATTTTATCGATTCTTTTGGTGATGCTTCATAGTTTAAACTGAGTCAGCGTGGGCATCTATCTTCGTGTACATGCAACTTGACAGCACAGGCAAGTGCTAAGGTGTATCAGGGTGTTACAAACATACAGTGTGTGTCTTGGTTTTGTACTGTATAGTTTTCTTTCCATTACTGTACTAAACTCCAGCCTGGCTGTTAAAGGTGTTTATTTAAACATTATTTTATATAAAATTTTAGATTATAAATGTAACCTCATCAAGGCGATAAAATATAAATTTGCTAGTCCACCATTATTTTGAGGTTGCGAAACGATGTAAAAAGTGTTGTACAAACCTTCATCAGGGTCTAGCTACGACCAAGTGCCCATAAACACTTCAGACTTTAAGCTCACATTTCTGTCTTGGGATACTCATCACTTAATACTGCACAACAATTATTATTCTGTCAAACTTCACCTTCGGTCCCCAAAATCTTCCTCACCATATTTGACAATGCCAGCCTGTCCTTAGGAACGACTAGAGTGATGTCAAACGTGGCTCTGATGGACGGCTCATCAAAACAAGGAAAGGCCCTACGCGCTCCTGTCGCCTCAAAGTGTGTGATGGCGCCATTGCGCTGCTTCTGCTTGCAAGGGCTCTGGTACCTGGTTCTGTAGAAACCTCGCAGCTCATCGTTCAGGATACCAGTGAAGTGCAGTTTCAAGTTGTATGTCCCAGGCTAAAACACACACACACACACACACACAAAACCCACAGTAAAATACGTTCCAAGGAAAATGAAGAGGCTAAAATCTATGAATAAAACAAACCATAAACTGCAACACTGCCTCTTCAGGAAATCAAAGTATCATTAAGACAAGCAAAAGACCATACTCTATGTCCAAAATGGACAGCTTTTATCCCTATGTGTCACTGTCAGGTAATAATAGCCTTACTTTATCAATGGCCTTGCCCCCACCTGCTATTTCTGGATCAACCAAAGACAAAGGCTGTTGACAAAGTTCAAAAGAAATGCACATAAATCGCCAGCTATTGCTGTCAAGTTATGGTACTTTTGTGTACACATAAAAAAACAATGCACATTCAGGTTAGAAGTTACAATGGAACTTAAACCCTAATTTAAGACTTGTTCCCTTTTAAGGCTCTGTTTTCTGAGATTTTCTGTTCACAAACTCTGCAAAATTACCCCTCTCTTAAGATTCCCTTCTGGTTAAGACCCAATTTTCTCAGATTTGTGAAGGTCTCGGGAGGGTGCAACAGGTCATAAGCTTTTAAAACTTGTAAGCAAATCAATGTCCGACAAGTGCACTTCTGACGCATAAATATCCATTATCATGCATTAATTACCTGCAGTGTTCTGCCAAAGGTGAGTAGAGCCTTTTCTTCCTCTGTGTTGAACTCAACTTCTGGTGAGCACTCCTCCCCATAGCCTTAAGGACAAATAATGTTCAGTTCTAAGTTACTGTGAGTTTACTGTAATAGTGTAAACAAAATGATTCTTTCTGGGTTGATAAGATTACATGTAATAATCACTGCAAACAATAATGGCAGTGCAGTGATACAATATCTAAGAAAACATAAACAACACTGCACACTATCATTCTTAGAACTTCCATTAAAAGTTTTGTGAACAGAATAATTCTGCTACATTGTTATAAATGGAGATTATTCCTCAGTAATTAAATGTTTGACGGCTAAAAACCCATTCCCATCCCCCCCCCCCCCCCCATCCCACCCCACCCCCCCCCCCCTCCCCCGCACCACCATGGTAATAACGACATGCAACATGCACAAGAATTTGAATATAATTCATTCATGTTTTCATGTCAGTCATTTTATGAAAGCTTTTCCCACTAGCATTCACAGAAGCTGGAAACCCTAGCAGGCTAGTTTTCCCAGAGGCTGACAATACTTCAAATACACTGACACAGTGATATATTCAGACCTGCCAACCCTTGTGAAGCTTCAAGTGTAGCAATTTAAATTTATTTTGGAATTTTCAGCATAGCATTTTCTAAAAGTTATTCCCACATCCGCATTTATGTCATCTTGCACAAGAATAGACATTTTTAAATACAGTTTCATAAGAATGCAGGAACATAAAATGCCCACGAGAGAGTATTCTCAGTGCAGCTATGTTTTATTACCCATTTTGTGACCGCAACACGGAGTGGGAAGCAGAAATGAGTACCAGGACTCACAAACAAGTCGCGTAAGGCGAAATAACAACATTTAGTCAAGCTGTCGAACTCACAGAATGAAACTGAACGCACTGCATTTTTTCACCAAGACCGCATACTCGTAGTTTCGTCAGTCCACCGCTCGTGGCAAAGGCAGTAAAATCAACAAGCCAGAATAGTGCGGTAAATGGTCGCGCTGAGTAGGATAACACGCTCGCTTTTCAGTATCTCTATTCTTTTTAGCGTACTGAGTTTGTTTTTAATCCAAACATATCATATCTATATGTTTTTGGAATCACGAACCGACAAGGAATAAGATGAAATTGTTTCTACATCGATTTCGGACAATTAATTTTAATCATAATATTCATATTTTTAATTTTCAGAGCTTGTTTGTAATCCAAATATAACATATGTATATGTTTTTGGAATCAGAAAATGACGAAGAATAAGATGAAATTGTTTTTGGATCGTTTAAAAAAAAAATAATAATTTAATGACAAGTTTCCCGATTTTTAATGACTAAATTCATTAATTATTTTTTAAGCCACCAAGCTGAAATGCAATACCAAAGTCCGGCCTTCGTCGAAGATTGCTTTGCCAAAATTTCAATCAATTTGATTGAAAAATGAGGGTGTGACAGTGCCGCCTCAACTTTTACAAAAAGCCGGATATGACGTCATCAAAGACATTTATCAAAAAAATAAAACAAACGTCCGGGGATATCATTCCCAGGAACTCTCATGTCAAATTTCATAAAGATCGGTCCAGTAGTTTAGTCTGAATTGCTCTACACACACACACAGACACACACACAGACACACATACACCACGACCCTCATCTCGATTCCCCCTCTATGTTAAAACATTTAGTCAAAACTTGACTAAATGTAAAAAGAGGAAACATGCATGTGATTATTTGTTTACGGCGTAGCAATCTTTAGCTTGGCGTAGCAATTGCTCTTAAAACATAGCATGCTACGCTAAAAACGAAGAAGTTGGCAGCTATGGATATAATAATTCATTAATTATATAAATATATAATTTGGAAGAAGAACCAACCCGACAAGACAGCTTTGAAGATTTTCAGTTCCCTTGCATTCAGAACAACCTTGTTTGTTGCCTCTTTGATCTGTGTAACATGAAAGATTGAAACATCATGACCAACGTATGACAACAGTTCCACTCACAGACCTGTTTACCCTAAACCCTAAACTCTTGTACTTTCCCAAAAAGTTGAGTGTATTTTTCAAAAAGTTGGTGTACTTTGCAAGCAAAGCCATATGGGCTAGGGAAAATGTACGCGTGGGTGCAAACGTGTTTGTGTAAGAATAGCATGTCTTGCGAACACCTTCAGAATTTAACTCCTTCCAATACAACAGGGATAAAACAATTTTATTTACCTGTCAGTTTATAGCATTATAACCAGTGTCTTCCAAACAGATTGATAATGAAAAGATGAAGTTCGTGAAATAACAACTGCGGTTGACATTGCTTCAGCGCGGACTACAGCCTTTTCTCCTGGCAGGATTTGCTTTGCGAATGAACTTCATAATTCCTTGGCAGCTTTCAGCGGATTTCTTTGCAGCAACCTTGTCCAGGTCCAGCGAGTGCGTTTCACTGACTGTTATTACAAAATTGAACGTAAGCGGCATAATTTAATAAAATGATAGTAAGACATCTTAGGCCTGTTGCAGTCTACGCCAAATAAGTTAGGTTAGACAGAATTGAGCTGCCTCTAACACAGACACAGGCTAGGGAGGGAATGATATTAACCATGACGGCGGGTTGAGAGCCCCCCCGGGGGGGGGGGGGGGGGGGGGGATGCTCATCTTAAGTGCACTATGCAGTAAGAAAGCGATCTGACAAACACTTTTATCTCCACAGTACACAAACAATGTAGGGTGTGCATTGGGCAATGGTGCCAAGCGTCGATAAAATACATACACAGTGAGATGTATAGTTATGATGACTGGGGTAAGAGTCCATATAACACACGTTTTGTTGTTGTTCTTTGTGTGTATACTCTTTTGTTTGCTTCATTATGTGTTTGTTTGCTTGCTTGCGTAACTGGGTGTTTGTCGTAAGGTGACCTGGGTTGATCTGTTGATTGGTTGGTTTGTTAGTTGGTGACGTGGGATATGGCCAGTTGGTTTGCTAGTTGTATACTTGCTTGTTGCCGGCCGTATGATGTTAGAAATGAAGCTCGATTGAAAACTACAGTACTTTCCTCCTCATGCCTAATTCAAATCACCGACCAACCTGTTAAAATAGTATCCACAAGGAACATCCTGTTTCTTTGTGTCGTCATATTGTACAAACTTCGCAGCATAAAGTCACAGAGGTCCATTGTATAGAATAGAGATCCAATCACTGAGGCATGATGACATCCATAGATTCACTACAAACCAGTGACGTCAAAGATCTGCATGCAGCTACACCCTTCACTCTTCTCTGAAAAATAGTGCCCGACATGTCTTGGGTCCTTGTACGAAAACAGCCTTTTCATTTTAACTAGAGCGTGAAATCTGTTGCTTTATTTGAAAACACACACACACACACACACACACACACACACACACACACACACACACGCAACAACGAATAATACCTTTGACAAATTGTGCTATTGTCACGTGTTAGTATGGCTTTTTCCTCATTAAACAATGTAAAATGTTAAAAAAAAAATAATAAACAAGAGGCGAAGCCTTCAAGGCTCACGTAAGAAATCAACAAACAGTAACATAACACAAACTCACTCACTCCGTAACACACACACACACACACACACACACACACACACACACACACACACACACACACACACACACACACGCTCGCACACACACACACAGTTAAAACTAACGCATGATATCAACTCCATGTATAATTTTCAAAAGAAGGCAAACAGATAAAATGACTAGGGTAATAGGTTAGGTACCTGCCATGTGGGCACTTTTTCCACTGCTGTCCTCAGTCCTATACTTTTCATCAAGACTTGTCACCATGCCGAGTAGATCTAAATTCGGAAGTCTTCATGTGGCTGAGGCATATATCTGACATAGCGTCGATCTTGTTGTAGGTTAACCTCCTTTCTGAAACAAATGGCAAAATGCGATTAGTTATGATGACTACAACCTACACAAATATAAACAGTGTTTTGAAACAGAATAGTCAGGTTATACAAGCCACTTTACCTATGCAGCATGGTAACCCTACAATATGCGAAACATGTCGACTGCAGCAGACTTACTAAATTGTACAGACAAAACCATGACAGTGCATGTTTTGAATCTGAGGAAAAAATCGTGATCATTTTGACTTTGAGAACAGATTCATTCCGTTTCCTTATATCTGCATGTTCAAGTAAATCAAATGGTGGACAGTTTTTTTCGGGCAGAGTAAACTTAACTTGAGACTCTACTGCAAGTCTTGAAATTCACATAAATCGAACCACGAGCAAAGACATCCAAACATTACAGGCACTTTAGATCAACTCATTTCACTAGAGGTGACTGCCTAGCACTGTGTTTGACATCCGTGTCTGCTGAAATAAAAAGAAATTAAAACAAAACGGATTAACAGTAGGTGACACGTTATCAGAGTGGGAGACACTAGATCTGTCTCTGAACTTACCGGGATACGGCTGCTCTTCGACAGCTCTTCCTCGCGTGGAGATTGGAAACACGCTGTGCAGATCAAATTGTAGGAAATCTCCCTTTGGTATTTTCTTTATTTACTTTTCTGGAGCTTAGAAACCGAACAACGTGAAATCGTCTTCCCCGGCGAATCGGCGAGGTGAGAACTGGACCACAATCCTTCGCGCGACCCCTGACCTGATCTTGACACCTGACCTGCCGTCTACATGCCAAACACGACACAAATCAGTCAACTGCTTGTACCCCTTCAAAACCCCCCACCACCCGTTTTCTTTGGATACACGCTTTAACTACACACATGCCGACACAATGTTGATCATTGCTTCAATAATTTGAAGATGGTGCTTGAAAATTAACCACGTGAAATGAGTATTTCGGTGTTTAGCCAAAAATGTTAAAGTTTCTACCACAGACATACACACATACATATATACGCACGCACGCACAGACAGACAAAGTTTACCATCGCATAGGCTACACTTACGTGAGCCAAAAAAATAAAAACCTTGTCCAGGTGAGCTTTGGAACTGCAGTGTCAGTTCGATGTCATATTTCCCAGCATGGGCAACGGAGAAATCTGATTTACAATACTTGCAGTGTGCATGACTCTTCTCCCATAGTAGACTCCACAGTTCCTGGCTCTTTATTATATTTCTCCAAGAAAATCTGCTGCTTCTGCTGTTTAGACTTGGTACAGTCATCTGAAACGGGCACAATTTTCCGCTTCATTTTGCCACGAATGTCCAGACGATCGCACGTGCCAACAACTGAACAAGGTTTCCACAGCTGAAGACTCGCTGTCATCGTTATCTCCCGGCTTCGACCGAAACCGGTATCAGTTGTACCATTCCGTAATCAGCACACCAACACCCGAAAACGTATTCTAGACTTTTTCTTAGGTGTATTTTGTGCGTGTGTCGCGTATTTGCGTACCGATAATAATTTGGCGTACAAAATACGCCCAAATCGTACTGGTAAACAGGTCTGCACTCATATAACGTGTGAATGATGAAGAATGCATGAAAAAACAGAGAGAAACAACAAGTTAAAATTGTACGCTAGATGTATAGATTACATGTGTGCGCGCACACATACACATAAGAACACACACATATACACACAAGAACACACACACAGACTGTCACAATCTCACATACACATGTTAATTGTTATTTGCATTTTTGACCAAAAATGACATTTGTCGCAGACCAAATTATATTATTGTTCCACCAGACTGCACCAGATATAGACTTATATCAGTTTCTGACGTCACATGGCTCAAAGACGAGAAATCAACTGACTTGTACAGTCAGTACACAATTATAAAAGAATTTTTTGTGTGCAGATATAAATTATAATGCCAAAATGTGCCTGCATACATATAAACGCACAATCATATCAAACACTCAAATGTTTTAGGTTAAACACAATTCTATGAATGCCTGTCGAGTCATTGTACGCACGCATCCCCCCCCCCCCCCCAACCCACTCAAACCAACCCCCCACCCCACCCCCACAGAGGCAAATGCTTATCACTCTTACATCAATCAGGATGTCTTCCTGCCCTTGAAAAGTCAGTTTTTCCAGGTCAGGTTGAAGCTGAAGCTTGTAGTTGACAGGTCGAACTGATGCTGGGAGCCTTTCAAAAACCATCTTTCTTCCTCCTCCTGTATTGAGACAACAAGAGCAAAACTATTAAACACATACAGTGAAACCCGGCTATATTGAAGTAGGCTATATTGAAATCCCGGCTATATTGAAGAATTTTTCAGGTCCCGGCTGAAGCTCTACTTTTTCTTTGTTAAAAAATGTTGGCTACATTGAAGTCGGCTATATTGAAATCCCGGCTATATTGAAACAAAAATTCAGCCCACGGGACGTTTTTACCTGGCCATATTAAACTAGAATGAATACCCGCTTCGCGGGGTAGCCGGCTTCGCCGGGAAGAAGTACTTAGAGCCGTACGCCGGCTTCGCCGGGTCCGAACAATGGACCCGCCAAGCTCGCCAAGCTTAGGTCCCTCCCAGATTCGTGGAATGGGAACAGCACGAAAATGATTCAGTGGCCATAATGCCATTCCTGACCATATCGAGTCCCATCCTTGACGACGAATGTAACCGTGTTAATCACCTTTGGAGGCGAACTCCACTCAAACAGGACTGAGCAAGTTAGAGCTTCTCAAAGGAAGGCCAGTACATAACATTACACAAAAGCCGCCAGACCACATCACAAACAGAACTGAACAATGCACAGGTGTTGCTCACATAGAGACACACACACAGACACACACACACACAAAAACACAGAGAAGCCGTATCTATAGAGAGATAGATGACAGTGTATTTTTCGCGTGGCTATAAATTGATTCGACCTTTGCACTTTGACAGTGAGGATAATTTACGGGTCCAATTTACGTTCTGGACACTGCGTTGACCTTCTAAAAATAGTAACAGTAACAGAACGCCGGGAATATCCGAAGACGCTCCACTCACACTATATAGTGCACCATACGAAGGAAGGGAGGTAAACGCTGAAAACCTGGAGAAGATGAGAAGATGAGAAGATAAGGAAGAGCAGACCTGGGAACCCCTGTTTTGCATTTGGAGTATTCTCAAACAAACTTGGTGTATTTTCAGGAAAATGAGCGTACTCCACACAGCATTTGAACATCCATGATTCAAACATGCTTCACACGCATCCGTCACATCGTTAATTAGGCTTACCAAATACATTTAAAATAAATGCTTCTTTCAATGTTTACTGACAAAAACTAATCATGTGTCAAAATACATGGATCGGCTTCGGGATGCGCTTATGAACAAAAGTAGTCTAGGAATTTTACTTGTCGTATTTTTTCCCCACTGACCGTACTGATCGTATTCTAGACAATCATGCGTACAAAATACGGTGAAATCGTATGGGTTCCCAGGTCTGGAAGAGTTACTTATAATGGTGAAATGAACACAAAAACCAAAATCATTTCAGCGCTGCGCGCTGAGAGCACGTGTTGAAATATCTCATCGATGATATTGTGTCCGGGGTGTAGCTGAATACGGTGTCCAAATTTGAAAAAGATCCACCGAGAACTTTGGCTTTGGTGTGTCGGTATGGGGGCCCGGGTAGCTGAGGTGGAACCAAAATAGCTGAGGTTGAACCAAAATCGGTTCAGCGCTGCGCGCTGAGAGCACGTGTCTACCTGAATATGCCCACCAAATTTGAAGCAGATCCATCGAGAACTTTGGCCGTGCATGGCGAATACACAAATACACAGACACAAGTCGTATATATATATA